>NC_056739.1:1109378901-1109446401 GCF_019279795.1 Protopterus annectens
TAGTTTTGACAGTAATTCTAAATGACATGCTTTGTGTACTACACATCCTATATTCCCTTTATATTCATTCCTACTATTACATGATATATTTATTTTAGCACAATTATCTTGTGTAAGAGTCATGGCTTAGTGGTAAGTCATGCACACTACTGTTTCCAAGGTCCTGGGTTCGGCACTACCAGTGGGATTGTATTTTGCTTCTGAACTGACTACAAGACCTGTCAATCAAAGTGACTAAGGCACTTTTAAGCAGTTGTAACCGGGTTAGCGCTGGTTTGCGCGGAGCTCACGCATGCGCACTGGCGTTCAGCTCCGTGCACACAAGCGCACACCCGCTTACAACCGCTTAAACGTGCTTACTCTTGCTCACACCAGCGCTATTTTCTTTGAAAGAAATGAAAATGGGGAGACAGGAAAGTGGTGAAAAAGAGGTCACAAAGAGGGTAAGACAGTAGGGAAACAAGCTTGGGTTTTGCAGGAGGGATGTAGGTAAGGCCCATAGCTGCCCATTCCTTCATCAGCAACAGCTGTGCATATGTTTGTAATTTGGTGTGACATTTGATACCTTCCACCCCTGAGAGAGGTGTAAGAACAACAGTAATACTTGTTGTACAGCCAGTTGTAATTGATAGTTTCCATGTCTGGTAGACATATGTGCAGAATGGGCAGCTATGTATAGGGCGTAATTTTTTTGTGGGTACAGAGTGCCCCTTTTTTTTTTTTCAGGTGAGAGTGGTATGTCAGGTGAGGGAAGTCGGTATAGCTGGGGAGGTAGGTTGGGTAGGTCAACAGACAAGACAAACAAGACGCATACAGGGGCGGTGTATGACATGTGTGGGGGGGTACACAATTGACAGGGATGGAGGTTTGGATATCCAGAGCCCATGAGCCCACAGATGGCAGCAGTGGAACTGATATCCCCACCCATGGGCAGTTGCCACTGTTCCTTCACTGCCCAGGACGGGGCTGTGCTGGGGGCTGTGTAGGCTGGGCAACAGGCATGCCTGTAAGTTGTGCCACCTGTGCCTCAAGCTGGCGTAGGGGCTCGAGAACAGAGTCCCGGATCTCCCTGCGCACCACAGTCCGGACGCTACGGAGGGTGAGTGGTGGTTCTCCTCCGGCCACGCTTGCAGAGGGGGGACGGGCCCCATCCCCTGCAGCGCTTCCACCTGCAGGTAGCACAGGGCCACCAGAGGAGGGGTCCAGACTGGGCACTAGTGCCAGGTGCACTCGCCAGTTGAGGTGGGAGAGGTGGGTCCGCTGGAACCCACCTTCCCTGTCGTCCTATGTTTTGAATTATGTCATGACAGTTTGGGTTAGTAACATACAATACCATTCGCAATTAGTTGTAACAGCATGCATTAGTATTCCCATTAACCAAACACCCAGATATTCACACCATTGAACAGCAAGCATAACACATGCATAATTTGAACAGCAATACACAGTCCAACAACATGCAGGGTTGATTGCTGGCAACAGGCCATCAGGTTTGGATGTATGAACAGGGCAGATGCATCAGTGGACATGCAAATATTTATGACCCATGAGGACAAATGTCCAGGGGTGTTAATTGTGATTGCACATACCATTTTCACGTGGAATGGATTATATGTGGTTATAGGGTGGGGTGAAGAAAATATTATTAACACCTTCGAATACCAATACATATGCTGTACATTTCTAATAGCTGCAGATATATATACACGCTACTGTTCTAACTACAGTTTCCTATATGATAACTACTTCAATTTGGTGATAGGACTGTTACTGCTACATCAATATACATTTTATTGTTATTTATACACGTTCATATCTGGCTTTGTTCAGCTACATCATTCTGCTACATTTGCTTTACATAGCTATAGACAACTGTGCATGTTTGATATTTCAGACAATCATACTATCTGCATATTGCAGACTGAGAGCAACATATCCAGATTTTGGTTTACACATTCCAGCTGCAGCAACACTTTGGACACATTTCACAGTTTGGTTCTACTTGTCACATTCATTTCATTCTGTACTGACTGCAGTATACTTTATACAGGGGTTATTACTACTTTATTGGTGGATTCATAACTCTTTCTCACACCCTCTCACTTGTTTTCATTTTGCTATTCAGGATGGTACTTACTTCTAGGCTTTATTGACATGCTTTACCTGTAGTTATTACAATCCTTTCCAGCAGTCTCACTTCTGTCATGTTTCAGTATTTCAACAGGGATATATTTCACACATGTGAGTTGCTCATCTTCTACAGCTGTACTTTTCAGCCTGCTGCAGGTAGTGCACTATGATATTATAGGTGGGGCATCTTTATTTCAGAATTTATTTCAGACATTTTCATTTTTCTGTTTGGATTTCAGACTGCAACACACTTTTGTAATCAAGCAATACTTGCAAACACTTTTACACTGTTACTTGCACATTTTATTACTTAGTGACTACACTGCACTCTTTTGCTAACTGTCAGACTTTTATATTTCTTTACAGTTACTGGGAGTGGATTATTGACCTGCCTGGTGGTGCAACCGCACCAGCCTATTGCCATAGGCACATCGGTTTGCAGAACGGACACCTGCAGCTGTAATATAAATGAAGTAATATTGGAATACACATCTCCATAATATCAGCTAATTTAATTTCTTACATACATAATTAAATGTAACTTACTCAGTAGTGGGGCGTTGGCATTTGCCGGGCCTCCTGGATCCAAAGGTTCAATTGGTCCTGCTTGCGTCTCTTCAGGTCCGCATGGTGGTGACGGACCTGCTCACCAGTCCTTGGAATCCCTGTGGCACTGATAAGATCATGAGCCAACCGGTCCCACACCTCAGCCCTATATGCTCCCCACAAGACCTGGCCCTGCATGAGCTGGGCCTCATGATTGTGGACTAGGAGCCAGACCATGTATCTGGACTCCTCAATGCCCCACCTCTGTGCTCGAAAGCAACTACCCTCACCTACACCTGACATTCTGGCTGCAAGTCAGTTCTACAATCGTTTATGCTGTGTATTCCCACCTATGGAGCTTATATATGCCGTTTTTCCCGCACTTATCTGTGATTGGCCATTTTGGAATTGTATCCACTTCACAAAACCTGCTTTTTCATGCTCCACTTTCTATTCATTCCTATATATTTGCTATTACTGCATTTTGGAGTACAGCTGTCGTAGCTTAGTGGTTCAGTACCTTGACTATGGTGCATGGTATCCTGGGTTTGAACCTGGCCACTGCTTTTTATATTTTATGACTGTCTAGACAGGCTAGGGGGTGTGTCTCTGTAAAGGCAGTTTTGTTACAACTTGCTCAATGTTGCCCACCGGTTAGCTTGTTTGCGCAGTGCGCAGCTCCACGCAAACGGGGTGCGCTGGCTTACGCTTCATTTGGCTGTCAGCACACATAGTATGCTCAGCTCAGCAAGGGGCACACAGTTTGAGCGTGTTAAATCACTGCTCAGCTACGGGCACTCATTTTGCACCTGTTAAACCACTGCTCACCTACGGGCAGATGCACTCACCTTGTTAAACTGTAGCTCAGCTATAGGCACATCTGGCATTTTTTAATTGTTTTGTTACCTCACATTTCTTCAAAATAAATGGCCTATTTCATTACATTTTACATAAAATGGGATTTTATATGTGTACATGTTTGTCAGGGACTTGTTTCGTGCTTATTTTGCTAAAAATAAAAGTTGGTGGTATGGGGGCTCGAACCATGAATGCCTGCTCTTCAGCTGACATCTCTACCGCTATGCTATTGCTTCTTGCCTTACTTTGCATATTTAATTCTTATATGCTTTCCCACTGACTGCTAACTGTAGCTGCGCTACGGGCATGCCTGGGCAAACGAGCGCACTCACGGGCAAACATCTTTACAATTTAAAAAAATATATAACATGTTTATTTATATATTTCCTGTTCATAGTCTGTGGGGGCATGTGTTGTGTTGTGTTTATTCACATTTCCGTGGACTCTGTCGTGGGTGTTTACTTTGGGCACTTTTACTCTTCTGGGGGCGTGTCCGCTTGCAGGGCTCGGCCTATGGACACACCCCCTACTGTCTTACATTGACCGTGTTAGACTTAGGTGTGATTCAGCATGCTCTCATGAATATGCAGAGCATGCTGACATCACTCCGTTTAACTGCAGCCTCCGTGTAAGAGTTATAACTCTTACACGGAGGCTTCGTGAATCCTGCCCTATGTTTTTCTGTCTCACCAATGCTCCATCCCAACATCTCCTATTTGAAAATGTTCAGAGATGAATATTGTTAGGGTGGCACAGTGGAGCAGCAGATGGTGTTGTTGCCTCCTACCAAGAGGCTGCCCGGTTTGATTCTCAGCTAGGGTGCCTTCTCTCTACATGTTCTCCTTGTGTTTGTGTGGGTTTCTTCTGGGTACTCTGTTTTCCTCCCACATTCCAAAGGCATGCAGTAGGTGGACTGGACACTCTAAATTGGGCACTGGTGTGCAAGTGTGTGGTGTGTAAGAATTACAGTGGCAGGAATAGCCACCCAGAGGTGCAAATCTCAGCTCTAGATGATTGTCACTGTTGAAGTGACACCCTGACCCCATGTGCAAAAATTGGCAAAGAGGATGTGGATGGATGGATGTATATTGTTATAAATTTAGTACTGCATATTCTGGAAAGTGTGGTATGTACCAGTCTCTGAGTTTTGTTGAGCCATATCTGGCTAGTGTGGAGTACATATGCATAATGATGTCATGTTATATCAAGGCCTAGTTGCATTTATGAAGCTGAAGCACTGAGAGAAGCAACTTCTCCATTGCTGTCATAGTGTCAAAGACTGTCCTATCTGCTGTTGTACTCAGAAGGATCTTTCAGTCACTGCATCATTCTCCTGTCTGAGGTTATAAGCTACAGTCTGTTTGGATATTTTGGGATAAAAAGGCCAAGGAGATAGTGTTTATGTGTTAGACTCCCTCTACCTACAGCATCCCTAAGAGCCAAACAATTATAAAAAGACATAAAAGCCTCCTTCAGATTCTATCTGTGAAGTTCATTTACCTCTTTTCTGAGTTATTTAACCATTTCATATAAATTCCAGACTTCCTTCTTAACCACAGATGAGTGAAAATTAACAAAAGTACTTGGCAGTTCTTGTATTCCTGGCATAAATTTCTCAGTCTCATATCCTGATTTTTTTCAAACAGAAGTGGTTACCAATTACAACACACTATCAAAAGGGAAGTTTGTGTAGTAGCAGGGAAGTTGTTCCACAGTACTTAAGGATACTAATGATTTTTTGGATACCTTGTATAAATGGTGTAGTCTGTATGAGCCAAAAGAGCATATAATGGTAACTCTTGATATAACATCATTATTTACCGTTATACCTAATGCATATGGTGTGGAGGCGATACGAAAATTTTTGAATGGAGAAATAAAAATGAATGGAAGGGAAATAGAAAATATCTGTACACTTCTTGAGATAGTGTTATCACATAATGTATTTATATTTGATGGAGAACCATACTTGCAACTAACTGGGGTAGCGATGGGTACCCCAGTTGCTAACACATACGCAAACCTGGTTTTGTATGAATGGGAGAAGGAGGTAATACTAAATAAAGATTTTCAATTAAATGAGAAAGTACTTCTCTATAAAAGGTTTGTGGATGATTTTTGTTGTGGGGTGGCTCACAGTTAGAGCTAAATAAATATTTACAATATTTAAATACATCAACACATTTTCTGAAATTTAAAATGGAGACATCAAATACTAGTATAAATTATTTGGATGTGTGTTTATTTAAAAATGAAGGTATACTAGAATCTAAAGTACATAGGAAAGAAGTAGATGCCTCAAGGTACATTAACAAAAATAGTATGCATGCCCCCCACACATTTAAGGGAATAATTAAGGCGCAATTTATAAGAATAAGTAAATTGAATACGGTAGAGAGCTACTTTAGAGAACAGGTAAATAGTATGAAGCAGGAATTTTGTAATAATGGATACTCTGAACGAATTATAAGTATGGTACATGAAGAGGTGTTAAAAGAAAGGGCTGATAGATATAGGCCAATACTAAAAGGGGGACATAAAAAATCAGGACAATATAAACAAGGGCAATAATGTGGTTAGGTACCTCACTACTTTTAATATGAATACTTATAGTGTTTGTAAAATAATAGAAAGACATTGGCCTACACTGATGGCTATGCCAGAAATAGTTAAAATAGTGGGAGAAAGGCCAAGATATGCATATAGGAATTCACAAACATTAAAACAAAAATTATGCTATAAAGACTTTAAATTAAATACAGTTAAATTAGAGACAATAGTAGGAACAAGAAAATGCTATAATTGCTCTTGCTGTAATGACTTATATGAAGGTACAGATTACTTTAAACATCCCACTACGGGAGAAGTGTTTATGATGAAAGCACTGACTAACTGCAATATGTTACAAGTGGTATATTTGGCAACCTGCACAGTATGTTCATCGTTCTATGTTGGTAAGACAACTAGGAAGCTTAAAGAAAGGATTATAGAACATAAATCTGATATAAGAAGAAGTGTTGCAACAAATACATTAAGTAAACATGTTCAAGATAAGGGAGAGCAGCATATTTTTAAATTTAGAATATTGGACATAGTGCAAACAGGTCTGAGAAAAGGAGATATGAATAATTTTCTAGAACTTAAAGAGTTTGAATGGATAGTTAGATTGCAAGCAGACTGTTTTCCTGGTTTGAATAATGCCATTAGTTTAAAGCCAGTTTTGATTAAAAGACGTAGAGAGAAGTTGTGAATCGTTATGGAATATAAATACAATACTTATTTGTTCTGCTGTAAAAGTGAGCTGATAATAGAAATGTTTATAAGTGAATACTTCATTTTTGTATTTTTAAATGTGTTTTAAAGGTTTTTTATGTATGTCTTTTTAAGAATTGATTGCTGAATGAGTAAAGGGGTGGGCTGAAGCATGTGATTTGATGTTAATCTCCTATTTAAATGCAGAATGTGTTCATTTTATTTATACTGATGAAGGGTGTGTGACCCGAAAGCTTTATAATAAACTTTTTGGTGTGTTATAATCAGTTTGGAATATTTTGATAGTGGCACCATTATTGTCTACTTATAAATTTCTCAGTCTCATATCCTGATTTTTCAAACAGAAGTGGTTACCAATTACAACACACTATCAGAAGGGAAGTTCGTGTAGTAGCAGGGAAGTTCACATTTTCCTTCTTTAACTTACTTTCCAAATGACAAGTCTGCATCTGAGGAGAACAGAACATGTTTTATTGACTATCATAAATTAGTTGCCTTTATGCAACTTTTAAATTTGCTTGGCTTTAATCTCTTTGTATCTCCAAAAAATGTTATTGTGGAGTCACAACTAAAGGCTGCAGTAAAAAGGCCATGTTTCCCAAGATGTGGTATTTTGTAATTCAGAGACACATTAGTCACAGTGAGTAAAAGACCTCATTGTCAGCTAATTTGCATATCTCTGCTTTGTTATTAACTTCTACAGATCAGCACTTTCCTGTGGTACTTAACACTGGCAACTCATGCATCATGTTACTAGAGGTACCCCCATCCAGTTTCCCACACACAATACATATACATTCAAACATGCATGCACACACGTGCATGCATATGTACACACACCCACATAGACACCCACACACACACAGACACCCATGCCAACACACACACACACACACACACACACACACACACACACACACACACACACACACACACACACACACACACACACACACACCATATACCCTTAATCTGTCATTCAGTTGCAGAATACCCCCAATCTCTCCTCTTACTTTTTCACTGTCCTTTTCCTTGTAAATAATGAATGACTACACTCAGTAATTAATGCCAGACATTAAGAGTTTCAGATTTTATGCCCTTCAGTAAATGCACGGTAATACAAAAACTGTTATTCTAGTGATGTTCTATGTTCATAAGAGGAATAATTAAAATACCTCCATTACTTTGTGTCCCCTCCAATTAATTTTGGCTTTGTCAAAATTTCTTGCAGTACAAGGTAGAGAGATTTGTTGATATGTGTCTTGCCCCTCTCCCTTATAACTCACAAACTGTTGCAGGCATTGAACAATGCCAAAGATTATCATTATATAGTAAATAAATCTTTGCTATACTAACTTTTCAATTACCATATGGGGTTAATGCTGCTGCTGTTTCCATTGTCATAGGTGCATGGTTCAAAAACTCCTCTTGTGATTTCTTTTCCATCTTTACTTTTTTATCTCCTTCCTGGTGTCTAGGTGTGATGCAGAGGTCTCATATCCTCCCTGGGAGGTAGAAGGATGCAGGTTTGAATAACCGGTAGTGTCTTTAAGGCATACTACTTATAGTATCCCTAGTGTCTGGCGGTACCGTAATGTCATTCTTTTTTTAATAACTTTCCTTCAGACACATTGTTTAAGAGTTATCCCTGATGGGAAGTGTTTGCCCTTGACCCAAATTACATAAAAGTGCCATGAAAGCATGACATGAAGTATAACCCCTATTAGCTAGTGTTTCCCTTGACTGTCTTTTTGGTGAAGTGCCCTTAAGTCATGAGTTATAAAAGATATCCCCGGTGTCCAGTGGTTCTTCCTTGACCTAATGTTGCAAGATTTACTTGTTAGCACAGGGGAGTGTGGAGGCATGAAAGACCTCTCCCACCCACCCCCAACACACACACACACACACACACACACACACACACACACACACACACACACACACACACACACACACACACACACACACACACACGCGTACACACACACACACACACACACACACACACACACACACATCCTAACCTACCCTCTCTCTACCTAACCTACCCCCTCACTAACCCCCTACTGCAACCTCCCAGGCAGAGACACATAGTCACACATACACTCATCCATGTCTCATGTACCCACAATCCCTAACACTACAAGAATTCCTCTTTATTTACCTCTACCACGATGGGTGAGCTCAAGCTTTTGGCCCTGTTAATTACCACCAGTGGCCCACACTCACTAACACTACATGAATTCCCCATTACTTACCTCTAGCATGATGGGTAAACACAAGCTTTTGACCTTGTTCATTACCACCAACAGCCAGGAGCAGCCATGTAAATTATCACTTGGCTGCATAAATTCCTCCCCGCAGTCAGTTTTGGGGGAAGGCGCATGACTAGTTAGCATATGTCCCTCCCCCAGAATGCCTCATTAACATCTATCATGCCCACAGAGACAGTTCATCATGATGATGCAAGGTTGGATGGTACAGTGGTACAGAGATTTGCATTGCCACCACACAGCAAGAGGTTTTCGAGTTCAATTCTCGTGCCTTTTGTACAGAGTCTGCATGTCCTCCCTGTGTTTGTGTGGGTTTCCTCTGGGTGCTCCGGTTTCCTCCCATGTTACGAAGAAATGCGTCTGGAGCATTTCTCCCAGGGCCTCCACTGAAAACTGGCTCGTTCCTAGTTGGGCTTTCCCAGGAAACAAATGTTAAATAAATAATTAAATAAAAATAAAAGCACTGCAGAAGGGCTATCTCTAAATACACCACATGTACACTTTGTGCTGACCATTCTGAATTTGTCCCATTATGTAGAACTGATGCAAAATGAAGACTGACTTCCTAATAAATATTTCATTATTTGCTTCAGTCCTTTGTTTTATATATACAATAATAATAATTAAAGAAGAAATGCATGTTTTAAATGATATTAAAAATCACTACAAAAAGTTGTTTATAGCAAGTACGTTTACTACCTTGGCTCTCTAAATACTAAATAGTACATTAAATGAGGGGGACATTTTACTTTTTTTATTGCCATAGCAAGTAGATGTTAGTGTAGAGACCTTCCTGTGGCTAGAAGCTTTTCTGCCTGGTGTTCTCCATATGTAAGCAGCTGTAGGTACAATGTTTGTGATTCCCCCAAAATAACATAGGGACATATATGTGTATGAGATAAAGCTATGCAAATTAAGACAAATGTCTTTTCCTAGTGTTATTTTTTTATTATTACTGTTGACACCAGTTTAAACACTGTGCCAATTTTTAAATTATCTACTGCTTGCCAATTTCCCACACTGGTTGCCATAATGTATGTATATTATGTACATTTATGATCTGAAAATATATGACAGCACAGTCTAAGAAAATACAAAACCTATTTGTTTGTCGTGAATTAGCAAGACATTTGTTGAACTGCAGAAGCAGTGTTTCTGTTATAGGCATTTGGAAAATGGATCTTCAGAATTATGCCAGACCAGGAATCGCAAAGGTACAAAGTTCCAAAATGTCACTGCTATGGCCTTTGTAATACTGTTCAAGGATGTTCAAGGAAGAAGGCTTGTATGAAGGTGATGGGAAAACACACTGTCACTTCTGTGACCATCCCACTGACTGCACATGCAAGGATACTGTGATAGGTCACTACTGAAGTAAAAAGTACCTCAAGAATGTAGGAGAAAAGAAGGGTACCTCAGTTCATCAAACAACTCCACATATGAATGTTGCAGCCATAAGCACAGCAACTGCTACTCATGACAGACTTGGTCTAGACACCTTAAAATTATGGTAGTGCCAACATACCAATCCATAAACTGAATCAGTGATGCATCAGAAAACAGAAGGCAGAATCCACGAAGGGAATTGGGGAATTGGGGGGGGATTACCAAAGGATGATACCTTGTGTCAAAACCAGTATCCAAGATTTAAACAATATACTACATGACAAAAACGTTGTTAAGAGTTGTTAGTTGGTAAGGCCATAATTCACATATATGCATCCTTCACAAAGTCTAAGGGATAATTTGTTGTTCATGTATGGATACCAGCGTAATCCTGGCTGGCAGTTATAATATATTTTGTGACTCTCTTAATAACAAAGCTTCACCTTTTTCATTTGTCTCACTGTGCTGCCTTACTCATGTATGCTAACCCTCACCCTACCACTTCCCCTGCCTATAACTGCAACTCTGCACATTTGGGTACTAAATACCCTTTTCCTAACACTACCACTTAACAACACACAAAAACATACACAGGCATGTAGTCATTCACACGCATACACACATGCACACACGCACATGCATTTGAAATACATCTAGCCCCTTTCCCTAGCCCTTACTTGAATCCTAAACTACAAACATTTGTGAGCAAGCAAGCATGCACACACACACACTCAACCTCTGAGCTGAAACATTTATTTCAAATGAAAGTTTTGACATTAGTACTCAATCCCACTTACGTTACATACAATCATACAATGTTCAACACTATTTCTGCCCTTGACAATCCAAACATTTTTTCAATTCTGACACTAAAAAATTCATTGACCATGCGTAAGTTCAAACAAATGCATTTTATTCACACACACGAACACACACACACACACACACACACACACACACACACACACACACACACACACACACACACGCACACACACGCACACACACACACACACACACACACACACACACACACACACACATATATATATATGTAAAATATATGCACAAACACACACACACACACACACACACACACACATATGACAACAGAATGCTTCTTTTTTTCTTCAAATATTTTTTTATTTTCAATTAAAATAACATTTACACAATATTTTTAAATATCAAAACAACTATATACAATATTTACAATAGCCTGACTTTCAGTTATATACACTGTATGTTATTAAATATAGAATTAACAGATCAGTTATCAGAGATACAATATTGATTATTGCAGAGTGTCCAACAAAGATATAACTTTCTTCCAAGCATTATTTACCAATGGCCTGGGATAGATTCGTAGTTCTTTGTTTTTTATTTCCATCGATGCAGTTGTCTTCAGTAAAGTGTAGAATTCTTCCAAGGTCGGGGGTGTATTTGAATTCCACCTTCTGGTTACGCATTTCCTTGTATAGCAAGTATTGTCCATAACAAATACATATTTGTCTAATTCAGGTAGGGACCTTCATTTACATTTAGTATAATCAATACTTTAGTTAAGGTAAAGGATTCATTAAATAAAGATTGTAAAAAATGATTGCTTCCATTCCAATATGATTTAGTTTTATTACATTCATAAAAAATATGAATCCAGTCTGCTTTGACTTTTCACACCTCCAGCAAAAACCATTTGTAGTAGTACTGATCTTTTTAATTCGATCTGGTGTTAAAAATGCTCTGTATAAGTATTTCCAGTTAAATATTTTCCAGCACTCTGTGCTAATGGTGTAATTAACTGATAGTAAGATGTTAGTTTTAATTTCTTCTGTTAACCGCAATGACTGACCTTTTGTTAAGAATTGCCAGTATGATGGTTTGGGAATTGTTTTATATGTTATTAACTCTTTATATAGATTTGAAATGGAATTTTTCTTTTCACAACTATTATATATAAATTCATACAGAAAACTTATTAGATTTGGAATATCTTTAAATGAGGAATTATTAATTAATCTGCATAAATCTTGAGTGTACATTAAAATGCTTTGTAAGGTTAACCAGTCCTGTGTTGGAATATTGTAAGCAGTTTTTTATCATATGTGTATCTAAAACATTTAATTTATTTACATATTGAAACCAGCATAAGAATCCATTTTGTTCCCAGGAGGTTATTGTTTCCCTATATATTTTGTGAGGAAAGTTCTTAGTGATGGTAAATGGGGTTAGAGGGTCAAACCAAAGTTTTAGATCTATGTTTGCATTGATAAGTTTCCTAAAGGAATTGATGTAATGATTAATCAGTGTTGTTTTAGAAGGTTTTGTTATATTATATTGTATACTTATGCATAGTATGTACCAGGGTTTGTTTGATTTGTCTACTATTAAAATTTTTTTAACAAATTAAATTAATTTGTTAATATAGCCATTGTTAATACTTTCCAGCTGGCAAAATAATTTGGGTTTATCCAGTCTATTGTAGTTTTAAGCACAGATGCTTTTATATATGTTTCTATTTCTGGGAAGTTCAGTCCTCCTTGTTTCCAGGGTCTAATGTGATGAGTTAGAGCTGCTCTATTCTTTTTGGGATACCATAAAAATTTTATTAAACGTGAGTTTATTTCTTTAAGAATGCATCTTTCAGGAATTAACTGTATTGCTAATGCTACATATATTATTTTTAGCAATAAGACCATTCTCATTAATCGCAATCTGTCTTCAAAAGTTAATATAATTTTGTTCCACTTTTCTATATATATTTTTATTGCATCAATAATGTTTTTATAATTTATTAATATTGTTTCATTTATATTTTTGCATAACACTATTCCTAAATAATTTAGCATAAGTTCTTGTTTTCCTATGATTGATTTATCTGTGACTTGTAGTTCTTTTTTCTTATTTAAAAATAGAAATTTTGATTTTGATCTATTAAAGCATAGACCTGAAATCTTATAAAATGTCTCCATTACTTCTTCTAGCTCGCCTAATGACTCTCTGGAGTTTGATAGGGTTAATAAAATATCATCAGCAAAAAGCATTATTTTAGATATGTACTGGTCATAGACTTCTGTTCCTTTTATTCTTGGATTATTGCATATTATTCCTGCAAGTATTTCTATAGCCAAAGCAAATAAAATTGGAGAAAGGGGCATCCTTGTTTAGTACCTTTCGTTATATGGATAGATCCTGGGGTGAAAGGACCTAATTTAATGTAGGCTGTTATTAATATACATGTTTTTTAGTAATAAGATGAAGGGAGGAGGAAATTCAAATAATGCTAAAGTTTTAAATAGATATTCCCAGTTGAGGGAATCAAAGGCTTTTTCTATGTCTAATCTGATTACAAGTATTTCTCTATCTTCTTTATTCACATAATCTATAAGAGTAAGTATCCTTTTAATATTATCATGTGTGCCTGTTATACAAAAATCCAGTTTGATCATTATTAATTGTCTTTGAAAGTGGGATTTTCATTCTGTTAGCTAGGATTGACATGAATATTTTGTAATCATTATTCAGTAATGATATAGGTCTGTATGAGGTGCAAAGGTCTGATGGTTTATTATCTTTTAGAATTGGTGTTATAAGAGAATATTCCATGAGGGTGGTATTTTTGCTTCTGACTGGACTTCTAGCAAAGTCTTATGAAAAAGGGAGATTACTGTTGAAGGGAAGAGTTTGTAAATTTCTGTAATTATTCCATCTATCCATGGAGCTTTGTTAGATTTACTTTCTTTTATCTTGTCAACAATTACTGTCTAGGACCTAGGTTTTTGTAGGTCTAGTTTTATGTTTTCGGGATTTTTTTATATTGATAAGGTTTGTATCTAAGTTTATTTGGTTGGTATCTAAATCTTCTTTTTTGAAGTGTTCCATATAATGGAACCAAAATGCTTCAAGGATGTCTCCTATATCTGATACTTTTTTTCCCTTTCTTTTCATGATATATACTACTAATGTTATTTGCTTTAGACTGTATTTTAATTCTTGTCGATAAGTTATGTAGATATCTGGGGGAGGTGGCTAATGAGTTTATTTTTAAGTTTTCCAAGGCTAGACAAATTTTGTATGTTAGAATTTCATTATATTTTTTGTTTAATTCCTCTATTTCTTTTTTGACTTCTGGACAATTCTGATTTTATTTTAGATTTTGCTGTCAAGAGTCTGGTTTGCAAGTCTAATGATTCAGTTTCCCACTCTCTAACTTTGTTTTTGTACCAGCTAAGGGTCTTACCAAATAAATATGCTTTTAATGAGTCCCAAACCATGACTCTACTGATTTATGTTGTATTATTAATTTCAAGAAATAATTGTAGTTCTGACAACAGGGTCTGAATTCTTTAATTTTCGTGATATATGATGGAATTCTAGTTTAAAGGATTAAAGGTTTAAACTCTGTTTGAAGCTTCATTATCAGAGAGTCATGATCTGAGAAGGGGCATGGAACTATTGAGAAGTTGAGGATTTTTGTTTGTAAATCTTGACCTACGAATAAGTTGTCTGTTCTGGTTTGTGTTCCAAATCTATGGTCTTTATGGGAAAATAATAAGGATTAATCATCTTTTACTTTAAAGGTGTCGATTAAATGAAATGAAACAATCCATCTTTTTAAGGATTTTGAAATAGTTGCTATGTGAAAAGACTTCTTGGTGATTTCAGAAGCTTCTAAGGTACAGTTAAAGTCTCCTCCCAGTATAAGATTTCCTTTATAATTGTTGAAAATAAAATCTGGGTGTTTTTTTAACCGTTCCTGCTCCATTTCCTGGGAACCAATATAAATTAGCTAAAGTCCATATTCTGTTATTAAATTTAATTATAACAAATGCTAGTAGACCTTCTTTGTCTTCATATTTATAAATAACTTTTGGAGTGATTATGTTTTTCTTCCAGAGAATTGATACTCCTTTTGTTTTTGTTCTGTAGGAGGATTGAGCTAAGACTGTATAGTCCTTAGGGTTCCAAATAAAGCTATTATTAGTCTTAAAATGCATTTCCTGGAGAAATGCTACTTGTGTCTTATTTAGTTTTAAATATTTTAGTAAGTTTGATCTTTTATTTGCATTATTTAAGCCATTAGTATTTAATGATAAGAATGTTAAATCCATTTCAAGTTATTGTTGGAAGAAACTTTTTGCTTCTTTTTTTTTTTTTTTTTTTTTGATTATAGTATTTATACCATAGTCTCTGATAACACTGAATGTTATTTTTATGTGTGTAAACTTGGAAGTGTAATTTAATGTTCTTTCTTCTTTAAAAACAAGTAGGGTAAAATTCTGGTCAGGCTTTAAAAAAGTACTTCTATAAAACATTAATTCTAAAGTATCAAATACAAGTAAATGTGAATTTCCCATTAAACATGGAATAAAAGTCATTCCTAATCCAATAGATAAAGATAGATCTATTGGATTATCACTCATACCTTTAACCAACAATATCAACTGAGCTCCATATGTTAAATTATTATATGGCGAATTTTCTTAAAAGAGATATGAAATTCTATGTTATTCTATTATTGTTCTATAGTATTTTATATATCAGAATGGAATATTAGTAGTGTAAACAATTATTATGTTGACTTAGAAAATATCCACTATTTAATTACCATTAAGAGATCCTATACATGTCAGATATGTCATTTTGGATACATTAAATGCAACAGAGGAGCATACACTAAATAAGCCAACAACAAATAGATTATTACTAAAATAATTTGACTAAAAGGATTCTGCAAGAGACAATGAGTGATTACAAATGAAAAATTAATTTACTGTAGGTGTACTGTCTTCCTTTACTTTCCCACTCTTCAGCTCACCAACTTCAACTTACACTTATGAAAAGACATGGCTTATCAGTGGTATCCTGACTCAGAGTAGAGGCGCCCTACATTCTAGTGTGCAGTGCATTTACATATTTATATATTTACAAAGCAGAGTCTAAGAATGAACTATGATCACCCTGACAATTCCCATCCTGCATAGGGCACCTCTTGCTTCCAGAATGGGTAATCACATCAGGTCTAGAATGAATGTGAAGGTACCTATATGGTAATCAAGACTTACCTTAGGTAAGTATTAATCAAATACTATTTAGAGCATCTTAGAGAGTTCTCGGGACAGTTAGAATACTGATGTTTCAAATAAATAACTTGTCAGTTACCAAATGAGTTAGTGTAGAATGTATGGTTAGTGCAAATATAACATGTTGCAAAAATAATATGTATTTTTTCCTGTGCTCTAGAGACTGTCATATACAAGTAACATATATAATGTAGCATATATAATGTAGCATATATAGAGCAGATAGCTTATGGATTCAGGTTGTTAAAGTAAGTTATGCTTATTAATCAGGCAGTTTCATTTAAATTCACAAGTAATCTGGGGACATTTCAGTTGAGTTTCCATGAATGTGTAGTCCAATGTGAGTAATTGAGTCCATTTTTCCTCATAAACATATGTCACAATTCATTAAACAAAGCAGAGTCTAACATCTGTCTAATAATCATTATAACAACAAAGAATAGTAATTTCCTAGCTCTTCAAACTTTCTGATATCGCATAATGTTGACAGTAAGCTATTTTAACTGGAAGACTTAAACATTTCAATACTTCCTTGTGAATATATATTTTTACTTTTACTGTAGTGTCAAGAACTGTCTCTGAAATCCTATGCATTACTTCTTTCAAGTCATTCATTTTACAGTTCAGATTATATTTTGTCAAAATGTCAATAGCATGTTAAGGGCACATTTAATATTTAAACTGATATTTTAAATGAATAGCTATCAGTTACCAAGTGAGTTTGTACAGAGTGTGAGGTAACTGCAAAGATAACATGTTGCAAAAAGTAATATGCATCTTTTCATGTGCACTAGAGACTGACAATTTCAAGTAACATATAAAATGTAACTTTTACAGTGAAGACAGCTTGTGAAATCAGTATGTTAAACTGAGTAATACTTTTTAATCAAGCAGCTACATTTAAGTGCACATGTAGTTTGGGAACATTTCAGTTGTGTTTCCAGGAATATGTAATCCTATGAGGATAAATCATAAAATATTACAAATAGTCCTATTATGCATTTATTTTACCTTGCTTAGGTTGTTTTTCATTTTAATAACTAAACATTACTTTTTCTTATTATTTGTTATCTGTGAGGCTAAATGCACTTCGCAGGTTCACAGTGTCCTTAGAAACTGCAACAGTTGTTTACTGTTGCTATGGCAACACAAATAGAATGTGAAGAAAGCTTCACTTCTCTTGACCAACAGTACATTTTCCCTCCTTTTTTATGTATTTGTTAATACTAAAAGGAAATAATTCAAAGGACATATGTACATGAATGGAACATTTCAGAGTTAATCACGAACATGTCCCCAATCCCAATAAGCATAACAGTGACTATCATTAATCTAATAAATATTGTAATAACAATTAATTAAGTTCACTATTCCAATTAGTCTACCTTAAAACTAGATAATTTTAGACTATTATTTATCTATATATAGATAGTGAGTTATTAAATATATACAGACTATATTAGTATAGTAAATAGGGGAGAATTTAGAAAGGGAGACCAGATGCAGTTAAAATAATAATGAGAAAAGAGAGAAGAGAGAGAAAGAAAAGAGAAAATTAAGAGAAAATGCACATATACTATGTATGTTGATTTACAGTATAAATATTTTATGTGCTGTATAACCCTCCTTCTGTGAAAGAAAAGTACCCTGTTTTACATACCTGATAATGTGAAAACTCCCATGTGCCATCTATTTTCAAAAAATATAGATACAGATTCCAGTAGTTAGTTACGTTTGTTTTAAAATTCTGGTACTGTTCCATTAATGGGGCAGCAGTTGTAATCCATTGCAAGTGCAGACAACAGGGATTACAGCGCAGCAACAGACAAAGTAGGAGGCAGGAAACTGCTGATCTCCTTGAACATTGCGGAAAATATTTCAGTTTTTGTATGTAAATGTCGCACATGATTTAGGGCAAATAGGAATGCAGGTGGTGGCGATGACAGTGAAATTGTAGGAAGATAGAAATGTGGGTTCCTTCGGCAGATAGCATGACCTACAACAGAAAAGTAAACCTTACATATTTGACTGTGTTGTTCCTGTACACCCACACAAATCAGAACAGTTCAATCAGCTGTCTACCAAAGGTAATAGAAGTGACAGGTGTCTTTTATGCGCAGTTCCTGGTATATGTACCTTAACTGAAAAACAGAATTATGGCATTTAGAAAGTAGGCCAAGTCACAATAATCCCAGAAAGGGAAATTTACAGTTATTGTGAATGCGTGGAGGTGAATGTAAAAATGGCGTGAATTTACAACGGTCGAGCATTCCGTGTTATAAACCTGTGCATTGAACAAATTAAAAAGTAACCATATAAACAGTGGTGTAGGTGATTTAAGGTTAAATTCAGTGTATACAGTTGGTAAGGGGCATTCACACTAATTATATCCTTTTATTCAACATGACGTATTACAGCAGGTGAACATGGTAGTCCAATGCTACAATTTCTTCACAGTCTTCTTGATAGATTGTTTTCAATTTACAAGCATGTCAAACTTGAATAATTTATACTGTTTAGGTAGTTTATAAATCTTGGTGATCTATGTAGCAAGAAATGAGATATACACAATTGTTTAGTTATTTATTTTGCTTGGTTAAAGGGTTTGTTTCTATAGCAAACATTCCATTACAATATTTGGTCTGCTGTCCCATTAATGGAAAAGTACCAAAATTCCAAGCAATAAAATTGGACCTTTAAAGTAATGTTAAAAAATTCATATCATAGTAGATGCTTTGAGATATTTGGCTGTAACAGTATCAGTCTTTTGCTTCTTCTTTTTGACATCTGTCCAGACATTTGTTTATTTTGTTCTCTTAAGAGAAGGTGACATCCAATCCATATCTTCTGGTAAAGTAATCACATTATTAGTTTTAATAAATGAAGAGGCTTCCTGTAAATCAGTAAAAGTCATCATCTCATTGGCATACAGTATTCTTATCTTAGCTGGATATGCAAGTTGTGCCTTGATGTTATTTTGTTTCAGAAACTTTATCATTGGCCACACTTTTTTACTTTGTTCCATTATTCTAGATGAATAGTCATAATCAAATCTTATCAGGCTTTGTTTATATTTTAGAGGTACCTTCCTCCAAGCAGATCTTAAAATCAGTTCCTTGTCCAAGTATGAAAGAAATTTGATAATTATTGACCTAGGAGGAGAGTTTGAGTTAGTGGCAGGTTTCCCAAGAGCTCTGTGTGCCCTCTCAATGCCAAAGGGAAGTCCTTCTTTTAAATTTAAAAAGTCAGGGATCCAGCTTGATAAAAAGGAAATAATATCCTCACCTTCTGTGTTTTCAAGTAATCCAAAAATCTTGATGCTATTTCTCCTCTCCCTATTTTCCAAGTCATCTACTTTATTAACCAACCAAGTGTTTTGTTTAAGAAGCAGTTCTTTCTGTGTTTCCTCTTCCTTAAGTCTGCTTTTTAAGTCATTTAGAGAAACCTCTATTCCTGTTATCCTTGTCTGGTGTTGTAGCATTTCCTTGAGGGTGTCGGCCTGTTTCTGACTGCTCGTTTTAAGATTTTCTGGGTTCTCTTTAAAATCATCCATCTTCAAAGACAACTCCTGCAGACTATATGCCATCTGTTGTAGTTCCTTCTTTAAGGCAGCATCCTGGTGAGAATTCCTTGAGTTGCTCATTTTAACAAGTGAATATATCGCCAAGCTTTTTGGCAGGAAATCATTTGTAAAACTTCACCAAAGTTTCTAATTGCGTAAATTAGACCTTTATCTATAAGATTTTATACTTTGAAGAAAAAAAAGAATATTTTTCCTGTCTTATTTAACTAGTTATATGGAGCTCTAAAATACTGCTGCTTTCAGTTAGCCATTCAGGCTCCGCCCCCAACAGAATGCTTCTTGACCACTCAGGTGAGGGTTTCTATCTGTCTACTGCATAACATACAGATTCAGTTCATGACTAGAAAATAGAATTATGTGCATCTTAACATGAAGCACATAGAACTGATTATATAGTGATTGTTACAGTTATTATTTAAAAAAACTGAACTACAGAAAAGAATATATATATATATATATATATATATATATATATATATATATATATATATATATATTTACTATGATCTAATTAGTTGTAGGTATGCGAAACAGGTATTAAACTGCTTAAATTAAGTCCATGAATAAAACATTTGGAAGATTTTGATTTTGAACAGTCAAAAAAAATAATTGACAAATTCTGATCTAGCAACATGAATCAAACACCTTAGATATCCATTATGATACATGAACAGAGTAAATGGAATCTGTAACTCAGACTTATAGAATGGTTGGTAGAAAGATAAAATGTGGCTATTTTAGTGAAACAGAAAAAGAGGCATGAACTGACTTTGGTGTGCAGGCCTCGAGCATATGCAAAAGAACTTGACCCATATTAATCACATAATCAGAAGTCCAAGCAAGACGGTGTGTGTGTGCGTGTGTGTGTGTGTGTGTGTGTGTGTGTGTGTGTGTGTGTGTGTGTGTGTGTGTATGTGTGTGTTTGTGTGCGCGCGCACGCTGCACGTTCAGGGCCCATGCTTAAAATGAACATTTCTCTTTGTATTTTTTCTATATGCATTTTTCAACAGTATCAGCTGGCTACCAAGCTTCACTCATCTGTCAAACATGTTCATTCTCCTGTCTTGGGTATACACCAATGAGGGGAGGAGCCAAGTGGAGACAGCATGGAGATATCATCAGCAGCCTTCACTGGCATCCCAGCAATATACATATTTAGTATGGTCATAACTCTTCTTCTGACATGAGACAAGTGACCCACATCACTGTGGCAGCCACTATGTCCTCCTCCTGGAAGGACATGCTCCTGTGCACCCAAGATGAAGGCTACTGTGTTTTCAGTTTGGTGGCCAAACACCTACCCCTGGGCTGTTCTTTGCATCCTCATCCCTCCTCTGAGATATTGTGGCACTGAACTGGCCCAGGCTACCAGCCTAAACAGACAAGCCTATCTTCCCTCATGGCAGCTCCAGCAGATGCCTGCATGACTAATCAAACTCAAGGTGCCTGAGACATAGTCAGGGTTATATCTCTGTATGCCAGTGAAGTTGACAAAAGTGTTTTGGGTTCAGTCAGTAATGTATGACTGAGACTTGTCATACTACTAAATGTCTCTGCAAAATTTCATTTTCTAGTAGAAGATTGATGTACCCCAACTTCCATGTGAAGAATTTTAATGTGATAGAGTTTTCTCTAACAGAATAAGATACACCATGCTGACTCTGCATCACTTCTCTGAAAGATTAGCAACGTGATAAAGGTGGACATGTGAGCCATGTGATACGGAGGTGGAGTGAGATGAGAACTTGCATAAGAAAGTTGATGCTGCAAACATAAAAAAAATGAGTTATGAGTGGGATTATAAGTGATAACTTATTATTTAATGTTGTTTAGTGTATATGTGTGTGTTTGTATATCTGATTGTTGCCATCTGTATGTATCTGTAAATTAACTGTCTGCAAGCAAAATGAAAACAAGAATAAAAGAAGTATTTTAAAATTGGATCCACTGAAAATTGAAGGTATAATTCAAGCACTAGTAATCACACTGAGATTTGTATACGTATGTGAAGAAAAGTGAAATATCATGTTCTTATATAAAATCCAAATTTATTAAATACTTTGAAAGTACTTTACTTCTGAGAAAAATCTAAGGGTCTGCATTTGTTTCCTTTTTCCGTAAGGTGGCCTCTTTCTTCAGTTGTTCATTCTGTATTTCAGGACCTGCACCAATGTCACTCTTACCCTCTGAGCTTTGAATATACAAGTCTCTGACTATATTTGCTCATCTGTGCATACGTGACTGTAGCATGCAAGTTCCAGTGGTACGGATAAAGTCTTTGAATTGGAAACCTACTGAGAAGTTAACTCCCGTGAGATAACCTTACATTTTTCCCCACAATATCTGATAATGTAGCATTCTTTGGTGATGCTCTGTGGAGTCTTAACATCTGTTTGTTCCTCAGGTGTTTTGTTATGTGTAAGTGAAAGGAGTCCATGCTTTCAGCCACATCACTTTTCTACCACTTATTTCCTGACTTCTCCCAGGGAGGGAAGCCATTGATGATTGCTTATTCTTTCCTGATGGCTGTTTATTCTTTTCTGTCTTAACTGATACTCATAGGTTCATAGGTTTAAACTAGGTTAGTCACCATCAGGGTCTTTAAAATACTAGCCATGCTACAAAACCCAGTTTTGTCCCAGAGTTCTTTGGACACCTATGTGGTGGCATATGTTAGTAAACAGGTAGCTAAGGGTTATGTGTGGTGTATGTTAGTTGGGGATTAATTTATTTACTGTCAACCTCTGTCCATCAGAGTCATGGAGACTACATGGGGGGGGGGGCTGAATTTGCAATTTTCCATCCAATGATCAAAGTTTCTTTTGAATAGGGTCAGGGATGAACTCTGATTCACATAGCTGGGGAGCTTATTCCATAGCATGGGGATTCATCGGGACACATATTGGTCCCTTCAGCAGGTTCTATTTATGTCACAGACAAAGCTCAAGTCATAGTGTTTCTGGTGCTGTTTACCTTGTGGATGTGCAAGAGATCCATCAGAGCTGGATCTGGGGATGCCTTATATACTAAACACAGACCATCTCTCAGTAACCTGCAAAAGTCTGAATGGATAGATAGGACCTTAAGGAGATCTGTGTAGGATAAGGTATTCATACCCTAGATTCTCCTGGTGAGGAACCTTTGAGGACATTCCAACTGTTGCAAGTGCTTGGTTAGGTACATGCCAAAGGGAACATTGTACTCAATGATGGGTCTGATAAGTGTTGAGGAGAGTGGTACTATTACTTCCTTGGATCTGGATGCCATACCCTGGCTTATGAGATGGGAGCCATAGAATGATTTACTTACTATCTTGGCTACATGCTTGTCAAACATCAGATTAATGTCTACATATGCTCCCTATATCATCCGTAACTATTGAGTTAACTATTAGGGGTATTTAATTGGTGAAGTGATTAGCTTGGGTGGACAACTTCCCAAAGGGCACTACAATGCATTTCTTTACACTGAAATTTAACCTGTGGATTTTGCACCAATCCACCTCTTGTAGGATGTTAGTGTCATGGTGGAATCTATGATAGCTCCCAATTTACATCATCTGTGAACTTCGTGAGCCAGAGACCTTTGACTTTAGCCTTAATTTCTGAGAAGCAGATGCCAAACAGCAGTGGGCCCAACATGGAATACTAGGTGGTCTCATGGTAGAGATTGTCTCACAGATACTGACTTCTTGGGCCCTATTTGTAAACCAGCTGATATTCCAGTGAGTTATATAGGGATTTGTGCTTACTTATGAAAGTTTGTCAACAATACTTGAGTGAGGTATTGTATTAAATGCCTTGGCCAGGTCAAAGTAGGCAGTAGGCACTGTTTTCCCCTCATCCAAAGCCATGGTGACAGTCTCAAAGAAGTCTATCTGTATAAGTAAGCAAGAACTTCCCATATCAAAGCTAAATTGGGATGGGTCCAGTGTCTGCAATGTCCTTGTTGATAACTTCCATGATAATTCATTCCATGACTTTGCATATTAGACTCATCGGACTGATTGATCTGTAATTCACAGGGTCAGTCGATGGTTCTCCCTTATGAAAAGGGATCACCATTGTGGCCCTCCCTTCACCTGGCACCTGTTTTGAGGCTGTAGTTGAAGAGTACCTCAAGTGTTCCTGCTAAGGCATGTTCCAGGCTGGGATATTGTTTGGGCCCACTGAAGCAGTGTTTTTGATCTTAGTGAGTACTTCCAGGACTTGCTTCCTGTTGATAGTTGGGGGGTGTTTATGCTATAAGGGACTTCATAACTAGCAGCAGACACTAAAATTCAGTGCTTAACTGGAATTACATCTGGTTTGAACATAAGTAACAATTAAAAATGGCTAGATTAGAACTCCAGGTATGACTGCACAAACTAAATCAAAAACAGGGCTACTATTTCTGCAAAAAGCCCACTAAAAATGAAGAACATTCCAGGAAGACAAATTACAGCATGATATTAAAGAGATATCTAGACATCCACAGAGAAAATTGCTGCCATCTGGGAAAAAATAATTTAAGAGGGGAAAACTATTCCCATTGTCCGGATCAAACAGTTGATATTTTACATGTCATGTGGAGCTGTACTAAGATACACAACTTATGGTGTTCCTTGAGAGTAAGATTAGAGAAGATGGGTTATGAAAAATCAACCCTTACTTGGGAGACAGCTATATTGTACATTAATATCAATCAACTCCCAAAAATATTAAAACATGTTTTTATTACGATGTGTGCCCTTATTAAATTCTTTATTACAAAGAATTGGAATGTCATGTCACCAATTACATGGGAAAATTTTAGCAATCTTGCTATCAAATATATCTCATCTCACAAATTAATTTATTCAAAAACAACCGCTATTATCAAAAATATTTGGGGTTACTTGCTAGATATAATTCTTGACAAATAAAATTTGCCTACAAAATGTCATGAAAAGCTAACCTTTAAATAAGAAATGAATGTAGTATAACCAGTCTTTCTTGCATCTTCTCCCTTTTCTTAGTATATGTGTAACTAGATATTTTCCCTAAACATACAAATAAATGGTTAAAGTTCTATTTTTACTTTATATATAGACTACCCCCATTCTAACTATCCCTTATGAGACCAAATGAGCATAAGAATTCTCATACATTACTTGACGATGTAGTGACTTCTTGTGTATATATTGTATATATATATATATATATATATATATATATATATATATATATATATATATATATATATATATATATATGTGTGTGTGTATAATTTTCTCGGAATGAGATTGTTGTCTGTTTTCTTTAGATAGGTATTTGTATTGTTTATTTGTGTTTTTGAGTTACTGTATTGTTGTTATTATTTGAAAAAAGAAAATTGAAATAAAGAGATTTTGGGAAAAAAAAGAGGGGAAAACTATCAAGTATAAAAACACTCCAAAGACAAAAAAAAGTAAATTAGAAAAAAAAAACACCAAACATAAGCAAACACCAGATATAAATAGCTCAATTACATTACTAAATCTACATAATAATAAAAAGAGTAATACTGAAATCAGGGCTATGACAAAAAGTAAGCATATTTTATAATAATAAAAGCACAAACAGTCAAATATAAGTATTTCACCTTATCAGGGCCAGTAAAAGTCATCCAAAAAGTAAAAACCAACCTCCAGAAAAAACTGGGAGTATAACTTCAGCTCCAAAGACTCCATACTAGAAGTCAATAGGGAAAGATGAGAACTGAAAGGTATAGCATTAAACAAAAAAATCCAGACTTAAGATGTAAAAGTAGTAATGGATAACACAATAAAACATAAAACCAATCTTGAAAACTTAAATTATGTATCTGTATTTGTATATAACTATAGACAGATATAGTTAGTTATCTGCCACTCTTTCTGTGTATGTATATTTGCTGTGGGGAGTGGTTTTATATATTTTATGCACTATATAAACACACACACACACACACACACACACACACACACACACACATATATATATATATATATATATATATATATATATATATATATATATATATATATTTATATATTTATATATGGCTTCACTTCATATTACCGAAATGCTGAAATATCGAATTTCAGCATTTTGACAGTTTAAAGCTGAAACCATCACAACACCGACACATCACAATCATGAAACCAAAACATTGAACATACACAATACAGCACACAACACACAAACCATAACACCCCCACCACAAAACAATTAAATACAACAAAACACCACACAGACACACACATACACTACACAAATGCAGGGGAGCAAACCCCCCTGCCCCGCAACATATATATACATATATATATATATATATATATATATATATATATATATATATATATATATATATATATATATATATATATGTATGTATATGTGTGTGTGTGTGTGTGTGTGTACGTGTGCGCACATGCATGAGCATGTGTGCACACAGAAAAGATAAACAGTCTCCATATCAACAGAAAACACATAGCCAGTCAGACTAAGCTAACATATAAATTTATAGACAGAGAAATCAAAAGTAAAACACTGAATAAATACAGACACAAATTCAAATAAACACCCATGCCCATAATACTATCACACAAACCCAGTTACATAAAAGCAAAAAGCATACCATTAGTCATCCAACCTAAGAAAAATGATGGATTGACATTAATTTTTACATGTGTTTGTCTTTTACTTTTTGGAGTTGCCAACAGAATGCTTCCTGCTGTGAAAATATATAAGGCTGTACTTCCTGTATAGCTAAATATGTTTGTCAAGCACTGTGCTACTGAAATTCATATCTTATGTGGGTTGTGGATTTGTATAATGGTTAAGGTGCTTTCCTAACTGATACAAGGTACAGGTTTGATTCTACCCCCCCCCCCCCATAACCTCTAGAAACATCCTAACATACACTGTCCTAATAAACACCCATGATACACAAGGATATAACTGGGTTGGATTGTATGGCCAGGCTTATAAAGCCCCTGGTGGTCGTTAGCCTATAATATACTTAAGAACCTATGAACTTCATCTGCACACATTCACTCCTGTCAAATACCTGTTTACTGCCACGCTGAACAGCAAATACCTGCAGCTCTCATAATAAATTAGCATGTAAGTAAAAGTATATTAAGATGAACAATTACTTACATGTTCAGTATAAATTATTTTCTCCTATTTAAAAGAAGAAAGAAGCAGCATAATAACAAAAAGCAAGTAAAAATTAAATAAGCGAAGTTATTACAACATACTGACAGTCTGTTTTATTTTCTAGACATAACCAGAAAGAAAAGAAATAAGCACAAAGTATAATCAATAAAAATATGTTATAAGGTTATATCAATACAATAATTAATTTTTTACAATATTTACCTTGCTTAAAAATAAAATTTACAGACTTCTACCTTCCATTACTTACAATGTGTGACATATCTTTCAATCACTTTCTACACACTTATTAAATTTATTGAATGCCATTTAGTGCATAATTAAGGTTTATAAGCTGTTAATAAGTTGTATCATATATTTTTCCCATATTCTCCTTTTACCAAATGTGTGACTCTAAGCAAGTCATTTAAACAGTTTGTGGTTCCAAGGCACCCTTGAAAAAAGCCACACACAAGCGCCAAAACAGTAACCTGTTGAGTCAGAAGCGTGGATGGTGGGACCACTGCCAACCAGTACTGAACCAATATTCCCAGAAGGTTTAACAATCATGGCAGATAACCACAATAATTCACAACTTTATTAAAATAAAAATAAAAATGAAAAATGAAAGAATCTGGTAGTATCCAAAATCATTTATTAATTCACACAAAAGCTTGCAGACATAAAAAGACATCGCTTTTGTCTCTAGTAACATCTGGGACATCATCAGAGTAAACCAATTAACAACAGTGCAACTTTTAAAGAGATCACAGCCAATTAGCAACCACAAATCCTTAAAGCACACCAAATACAACACATTAAAAATCTTAAGGTATAAATCACCTCCTGTTGATTGGTTGTGAATTATTGTGGTTATCAGTCACAATTGATAAACCTTATAGGAGTATTAGTTCAGTGCTGGTTGGCAGTGGTCCCATCCCCCATGCTCCTGACCCTTGAAAAAAGCTTTAAGCTTAGTGTGGTTATCCAGTTATCTAATGATTAAAATAAATACAAAATACAGACTTAAAAACATTCCCCCGGATTCACGAATCCTCCGTGTAAGACTAAATAAGTCTTACTCAGAGACTGCAGTTGAAATGTATGACGTCAGCATGCCATGAATATTCATGAGGCACGCTGACTCCACTCCAAGTCTAACACGGACCGTGCAGGAAAGCAGGGGGCATGTCCGACTGCCGAGCAGTCTAAAGGTCCACACCCCTGCAAGTGTCTGAAATGTAACATGTCAACACACAAGAGCGAGTCCGCTCAAATGTCCATGTACCCAACACCACACTCCCTGACATTGTAAACCCCCAGCACAGTTATAAAAAGTAAAACATAACATTTTTTTTTCTAATTCCCGATATAGCTGCTTGTATTTGCGCGGGTGTGCGTGAGTGTGCTCATTGCTTAGCTGCAGTTAGCAATCTCGACATGGAAGAGCATAATAAGGAATGTTTAAGCAAATTACACCAAATAGCAAGAGCGTAGTGGTAGAGCGTTCGCACAAAGAGGAGGCATTCATGGTTCGAGTCCCACCACTCCCTTTCCTATTTTATGTTCTAAATTAGTATATGAAATAATTCCTGACATATATGATTAAAATTTGACGAAAAGGCATTGAAATGGCCTATGTATCAGTGAACAAAATGTATATTTATAAAGGAACCTGACATATAATTGCCCACAGTTAAGCAACGCTTTACCCAGCGCAATATAGTTGCCTGTAGTTAAGCAACGCTTTACCTAGCGCAATATAGTTGCCTGTAGTTAAGCAGCACTTTACCCAGCGCAATGTAGTTGCCCATAGCTAAATAGCGCTTTACCCGGTGCAATCGGTTTCCATGGAGGTGCGCGCCGCGCCAACCAGCGTACCTTCGGGCAACGTGGAGCAACGTAGAGCAAAGTTTGCCTAAACACAGCCACGCCCCCTAGCCTGTCTGGACAGTAGTAAAATAAAAAGCAATGACAAGGTTCGAACCCAGGACACTGTGCATCATAACCAAAGTACTGAACCACTAGGCCATGACAGATTAGGATAAACAGCCACTGTTAACATACATATACTTATAAATGGTACAGTAACCATTGCTAAGCAGGTCTGCAGTCAGCTGAGAATGTTCAAAAATGGCCAATCACAAAAAAGTGCAGGAAATGTGACATATTTAAGCCCCATAGGCAGGAATACTCACCATAACTGATTGTAGCTCCCATCTGCAGCTAGAATGGCTGGTGCTGGAGAGGGTACATGCTTTAGAGTGCAACGCTGGGGCATCGAGGAGTCAAAATACATGGTTTGGTTCCTTGTCCACCATCATGAGTCAAGACTCCTGCAGGGCCAGTTCCAAGGGACAGAGTACAAAGCAGAGTCTTGGAACCGGTTAGCTCATGACCTCACCAGTGTCACAGGCATTCCTCAGACTGGTGAGCAAGTCCGTCACCACCATGCAGACCTGAAGAGACGGAAGCAGGACCTACTGAACCAATGGATACAGGAGGCCCGTGGGATGCAAGATGCCCCACAACTGATTAGGTAGCTATGGAATGCAGTATGTACGACATGCTAATTTATTCTATATAATGGATAGGTATGTCTCAATATCCCTTCATTTACTTCACAGCTGCAGGTGTCCGTGCTGTGAATCAGCAAGCCTATGCAGATAGGCTGCTAAGGCTGTGCCACCAGGCAGGTTAGTATTTATTCTGCATGTATTGTTATATAAAATAGGTGAGAGAGCCTGAAAAAAAGTGTTGTAGCCCAATAACACAGCCATAAAATGCCCTGAATAATTCCTCTGCATGTACTGTTATATAAAATAAGTCAGAGAGCCAGAAAAAGAGTGTAGTAACCCATTAAGAAAGGTAAAATATGTCCGGAATAATATCTCTGCATGTACTGTCATATAAAATAAGTGAGTGAGCCTGAAAAAGAGTGTTCTAACCTATTAATAAAGGTATAATATGTCTTGAATATGTCTGCCATATGCACTGTAATATCAAATAAAGGAGAGAGTCTGTGGAAAAGTGTGTAATGTAATTAATAAAGGTATAAAACCTGGAGTGTGTCTGTGTCACTCACTTTGAAATGTTGTTGTACCCTTGCATTATACAAATAGTACTGTTTTAATAAGTGCTGGCAACCCACAGTTGGGCAGTCCCATCTAAAGTGGTTGATGGAAGTGCCAGTAGCTGTGAAGCATATATACAGTCTTCAACAGTCAGTTACTGACTGGCATGCATAAGTAAATCTGGCACACGAGTAGCTCGTTAATTTGTTCCCCAGAAATGTGAGTGTGCTACACGAAATTCAGGGTTCTGTACACATTTAACTGAAAATGTCATGTGAACACATCCAAATATGTAGATAAAGAAACATACATAAAATCAATAAATATGTAGCATTAACATCTGCATCTTGAACAGTTAGTATGTCAGATATAGGTCAGGCATATCATGAACTAGCCAAACCCATTACACAACCTAATGCATGTTGGCAAGTGTAATAATACATGTAGGGGATATACACCTGCAGTCAATAGGAATGTAGTGTAGACTAAAAGTACTTATAAGATGTTAATTGCGGTTTCTTTCTACACCCTACTGTATGTGCATAAACAATGCAATTCCACACCTCAATGGGTATGTGTAATCTCAAAACATTTGTTGGGACATATGTCCTATTGTTCTATAAATATCTGCATTCACTTTGATGCATGTGCCCTGTTCAAACACCACAATCATGGTGGCCTGTTGCCACCAATCATCCCTGCATGCTGTTGGAATGTCCACTGTTGTTCAATATATGCATGTGTTATGCTTGCTGTTCAACTGTTGGAACCCTGGTGTGTTGGGTTAATGGGAATATTACTGCATGCTGTTACAACTAATTTGGAATGCTGTTGTTTATGTTGTAATTAAACACACCTAATCACAGAACGTATGGGAAGGTCGGTCCCAGCAGACCCACCTGTCCCTCCTCAGCTCACGGGTGCACCTGGCACCAGCAGGTCTGGTGCCCAGCCTGGGCTCCCCTCCTTCGTTGGTCCTGTGCCACCTTCTGGTGGAAGCGCTGCAGGGGATGGGGCTCATCCCCCCATGCAAGCATGGGCGGCGAAGGGCCACCTGTCACCCTTCGAAGGGTCCGGGTTGTGGTGCGTAGGGAGATCCAGCGTTCAGTCGCTGATCCCCTATGCCAGCTTGAGGTGAGAGTGGCGCGTCTCATGGGTGAGCCTGTCCGTCCTATGCAGCCCCCAGCACAGCCACCTTTGGGGCTGTGAAGGTGCAGTGGTGACTGCCCATGGTTGGGGATCTCAGTTCCTTTGTTACCATCTGTGGGCTCATGGGCTTGCGATTTCCAGACATCCATCCCCGTCAATTGTGTTCACCCACCCCATGTGTCATACATCGCCCCTGTATGCATCTTGTTTGTCTTGTGTGTTTACCTCCCCAACCTACCTCCCCAAATATACCTACTTCCTCTACCTCACTTTCCACTCTCACCTGAAAAAAAAAGGGCAATCTGTACCCACAAAAAAATTACACCCCATACATAGCTGCCCATTTCGCACACATGTCCACTGGATTATTATAATTGGCAGTACAACATACTTTGTTGTCCTCACCCCTCTCCCAGGGGTGGAAGGTTTCAAATTTCACTCCAAATTTATTGCATATCCACAGCTGTTGCTGGTAAAGAAATGCGCAGCTATGGACCTTCCCTACACCCATCCTGCACATCCCGAGCTTGTTTTCCTACTGTCTTTCCCTCTTTGTGCCCCCTTTTTCACCACTTTCCTATCTCCCCTTTTCTTTTCTTTCAAAGAAATTAGCGTGGGGGTTAGCGGGATTAAGCACTTTTAAGCAGTAGTAAGCGGGTTTAAGCGAGTGTGCGCATTTGTGCACTTAGCTAAGCATCGCTAAGCATCGCACAAACCTGCACAAACCCACTTACAACTGCTTAAAAGTGCCTTAGTCACTCTATGTCAGGGCCCTTGTTCAGCTCAGCAGCAAAATAAAACACCTCTGTCAGTCTCGAACCCCAGGCCTTGGACAAACTTGACTGCATGAAGTACTACTAAGCCACAGAAGATATACAATAACTTGGTGCTGAAATAATTATATCATGCATTACAGTGAGTGAATGCAAAGGAAAAATAGGAAGGCCATAACACAAAGCTTGTTTTGTGGATCTTTACCAGCAGTTGTTGTGGAATTGCATTACATGAGTGTGATATGAGAAGCAGCCATTCTAGCAGCAAATAATGTTACAGAGACACTTTACAACCCCCACTCAGTATCATAGCAGGATAAACACTGGCATATCTGATTAGGGCAGAGGCCATACTTCCTAACTGTGACTACTTTTCAGGGATGTCCCTGATTGTGAAACATATTTTAGCTGTGTCCCTCTGAATCCCTCTGAAAAGTATTGACGTCAGTCAGAAAGGTGGGGTATTACACAATGAATACTGACATTAATAACAGTAGACACTGCTTGTACTTCATAAAAGGAGTACTAATCCATATGCACTGCTTCACTCAAGTCTACACTTACTGGCTCTATTATGTGTAAGGTGTACCTCAATTTTAACTACCTATCCTGACTCCATGCAAAGATGTATCTGAGTGTTTCACAGGCCTGGCAGAGGCACACACAGGCATATCAGCTATTCTGCTGTTACACACTCTGCAAATAGCTTTGGTAGGACTTCCACAAGCATACCCTTATGTAGGAGTACAACACAGGAATACCAAAGGATATAGCCATGTACTGGTAGCAACTGACTGTAACAATACCATTGTACCAGTGCTGAAAACACCTGTGAGTTGCACAGGCAAAGAATAATAGTGTAACATCTGGCTACCATCTGGATAGGTTCACAGTTGGAAACTATGCAGACAGACCACCTGCCTTGATAAACTAACAGGTACACACCAATCCTTTAAGTCCAGTAAGATAACATGCACACAATAATACATAATGCTCTCTGTATGTCAGCATCCCCCCACAATTTAAATATACTTGTGTGTTTAGGGTCTACCAAGGATGTAGGTAGGCATACTCAGTACTAGAATTGTCCAGTTGTCCTGAGAACCCTGTGCTAACGTCAACAATAAAAACACAAACCCTGCAGAAGTGAGTACATTAATATTCACAGTATAACAGTTCACAAACAGTTCATGTGCCAAAAGAATACTTCTCAATAACTACATTTGTATGGTAGTTAATTATATGAGTAGAAAAGAAACTACATAGTCAGATAAATGTTGTGTAAGCATTTGTAGGGGTGAGTTAAAATCTACACTGATAGCTCTGTACTGCAAGTGGCAACAGTCAGGTCTGAGTACAACATGTACATCACTGTCTACACCTCTAGCTTCAGATATAAGAAGTATACCAACCTTCTGACTTACACAACAGTGTCCACAGCAAACAAGCATGGGCCCCACTCTGGAAATCTGAAAGGGCTATGCCTACATACCTTAGCAATTTATAGCATTGGGTTGCTATGACAGTGAGTACTGCAATTACCACACAGCAAGCTGTATGCATTTACTAAATGCTGGGCACCAATTGGTGCAGAGGGCATCACATGCACATGCGCAGATACCTATAAAAGCAGACTGTACTTGCTATCCCCACATGCAATCATTACATTGCACGTGTCAGAGAACTCCTGGAGAGTAGTGACAAAAAATATTACTTAATAAATAAATATTTAATTAAGTAAGAAATATATATACTTAATTACTAACTAAAAATATTAATTAAGAAAAAAAATACTTAATTAATAACCAAAAATAAAACTTAAGTAAAAAAACCTTACTTAATAAATAAAAAAAAAGGTTGTCAAAGCATACACAGACAGACCTGAAAGTGACAAACAGGTATGTAACATATATGTAGTTACCGACAAGTAGTAGATGTTTATGAATAGTACTGTACATACTCTGAAACATGCATATGTGACAGCAGTAGGTATGTATGCACTGATGCCATGCATAACTACTGGCATGGACAAATTAGTGTGTAGATGTGTGCAGTGGGACATAACTGTGACATATGTAGCTCAGCATTATATGTCAAACATGTGATCATGTTATCTATGTTCTGTACAGTACTGCATATAATGGCAGTTTGGGGGAGTAGTGCAAACACCTATATAAACAAGGATGTGACAGAGTAAGACATGCATGATAGTCACATAATGTGTAGCTTAGCATTGGCAACTGCTGTACCAGGCTAGTATAGTAATGTAGCATTTGCAGCTATATATACTCCCTGTACTATTACTGTATGCACACATGTGACAACTGTCCATGTTGTAGCAAGGCCCAACAGGTCATCCATGAGGTGTATGGACTTACAACAGTGTGAACCTTGTGTGTGTATGGCACACACATATGGAGAGATATTTATGTGTCCGATATATTAGCATCTTAACATGTGCATAAAGCAAGGGACATACTGCAACTGTTTGTGAAGGGTGGACATTTATATGTTGGTGCAGGTTGTTATGTGCTTATTTATATGTAGGTTGTAGTGTGTGGCAAACAAGACAACATACAGTGCTGGCATATGACATGTGGTGTTTAAATGCTGTGGGTATGATATGTTAGGTTTATAGTCTTTCAGACGGGGGTCCTGCTAAAGATGCATAGGCTGAGAATACCTTCCATGCATTCTGCACAAGACTGTGCAATATCATTAGATAACTATCCCTCTCAACCTTTGCATAATTGATATTCCAGCCATGAATGGTGGACTGTATATGTGCCTATATGTATATCTATATGTACACTAATGGATGTTCATATGTACGCTCAAGCTCAATGTTGTAAATGTATTGCCATCCCTTTTGTTAAAAACCCTGTACCCATGAACTACCACATAGGTGGTAGTCTATTCAACACCAAAAGTGTGATAAGAGACTACGGGACACAAGTGGACAGTAGTGTCCCTTTTGGAAATCACAGTGCCACACTAGTCATGTAAACTGTGTACGGTCCACATGTCATCAGAACACGTGTGTCATCCATGGAAAAAGAGGTCAGTGTTCCACTCTTCTCATCAGTCATAACACCCATCATGGAGTACAATGGCCCTGTTGGTATGTACCTCAGAAGACATCTACAGCAACTGTAGACGCCAGACACATACCTCACAAAGAGTATTACCAGACTCAAACAGATGCCCTATGCAGACTGTCTTACAAAACCAAAGCTACACTGTGTCACATACCGCCTACCCAGAGGCAACCTCTGCCTAACATGCGAAGCTATGCCAAACCCACAGGTGTTGGACATGCTCCATATAAACAGATTAAAATCCATACAAGCGACATACTGTACTGATCTAAACCTTGTAACTTCAAAAAGCAGAACATGCTGGAGTGGTACATTATCATCTCAGACACATACCATACTCTGGGACTAACTACCTATCAATAGCAAATTAAGGTCCTCATTAGCAGTTGTCATGAATAATCATGATGATTGGATGTGAGATAGAAAATACAACCCGGGAATCACCTCTGTGGCTCTGCATGACAGGGACACATGAACCTAAATTACATGGGTGTTGAAGGGCAGGGCACCATATGACTAGGCTTCCATAGGCCCTACGGATAATAGCCTATTAGCTACCTAGGACCCGATACACACACGCATGTACCTGTTGCATTACTTGCTATGTGATGTTGACTGGGTGTGATGGTGAATGTGTAGGTGAATGTGTCAAAGTTGTGTATATCTGTGATTGCCTAGTGGGAAACTGTGTATATCATGGTATGTAGTGTTGTAGCTCTGATCCCAGCCAAAGATATGTGTGCTATTGCTAGGCAGGAAAAGCAGTATGGCATACAGTGTGACGTAGTCCCATGGTGTTGACTGGAGTGTGCCATTGTAGGCTAAAGCAGTACATGTATGCTTATTGATTGTTAACACTAGTGAATACAAATCCCATATGAACTGTAGTACTACCTGACGCTGTAGGCCTAAACAGCACAGTATGGTGTATATCCACATTGCTTGGAAACACTGTTTTGTTTGTTACCTGTAGTAACACATGACATACCTCAGGCATGAGGTTTGTAGGTGCTGACACACAGTACTGTATGGTACACAGGTAAAACTCATCTGGGTTGCCATACCTTTGTGTCTTATAGGTATGTCTGATGTGTGTGTGGGTATGCCTGTAACATGGCCTCGGTGGTATGTGTGTCACAGGATATAAGTGCATATCTAGCAACATGTATAGTGTAGTACAGCAGTATGCGACCTATAGTGATGAATGTGCACATATGTTACTGAGGGGTTTGCTATCAACAAGTAGTGTGGTGTACTGGTAGTACTGTAACTGTACTTTACATTCATTTCAATGGATGACAAATGTCTGTATGCATTAGCTTCATATGCACCTCCTGTGGCTAGGTGGTGCATTGTGTCACATACAGTGTGCCATGTACTGTTGTGTAATCTTACATACTGGTTTCACTTTGTTGCTGTGCAGAACATGGTTTGGTATATAGTATGTGCCAGGCACTGTCAGGCAGTTGTGGGCTGAGCAGTCCTATGTGGTAGTAAAGGTGTGTATCTACTGACAGCCAATAGGTTGCTATATATGGCATTTCATTGATGTCTGTACTTTAGAATGTTAAGTGTGCCACATGACTTGCTCACAATTACTGTTTTATTGTCTTCCAGGGAAAGGTCTCACAATAGAAAACCTGCCTATTCCCCTGAGGAGGAGGAAGTCATCCTAGATGCCCTAATACAACTTCATAACCTGCTGTTCCCCAGAACCAGCCAGGACCAGCATAGGCACACTGCACTGTGGCAGGATGTTGTCCATCAGGTGAATGATGTAGGCATGCATAACCGGACTTATGAGCAGGTACACCATCACTGCAGTGATTTAATCAGACATGTCCGGCAGCATGCCTCCAATGTCCACAGACAACAGCTTGCCACAGGTGGTGGTTCAGCAACACATCCACCCCTCACCAGAGTGGAAGAGCTGCTCCTCAGTGTGGTGGCTCCTGGCCAACCAGTACAACAGACATGTGTCATCATGGAGGCTGGAGTCACCCAGCACGTCGACTCAGAGCGTGCCGGTAACATGGCATATCTGTAGACTACTGTTAGCTCGATTGTTAGAACATGCATTTATCAGATGTGTACTGTGTATTCAGAAGATGTGGAGCCTGGTGTCATGCAATACTGATAATTTGGAACATAATATGTATGCCTGTGACTGTCACCTCTTGTACTACTGTAAAATTGCAAACACACAGCAGCAATGCCATAGTTGTTGACACTGACAAACTGTCTCATATCCTTGTAGGTCCCTCTGGTGTGATAGCAAGACAGCAGACCCATGCTGGTGAGTGTTCTATATTTAATATAGCATATAACATGTGCATGTCATAGGAGAGTTGTAGGCCATATACACATGTAAAACACCTACACATAATGCATGCTCTGCATGTTCTCTGCGGGACTATGCACATCCCAGTAACATGAGTAGCTGCCTCAAACACATGCAATACACAGAGCATCCCAAACAATTGTGGTGCACTGTAGTGGACATTGTATAGGCAGAGTCAATACACATGCACACAACATACACCACTTTGTCATATGCAGTAAATGGTAATATGATACAAATGGCGTATGTAGACACCTGCTGTAAGGTCATACTCCAGTATCCCAAATGTCATCAACACAGCACACATACTATACCTGAGGGGTAGAGGCCTATCATGGGGCAGTGTGACACACTTCAACACACAACACATTCATGTTAGGCAATGCTCCCTATTGAACACTTTACATACCCATGTAACAACTGGCTGTGAAATGGTTAATGTAGCCAAAGTGGTACAGGTCAGGTACAGCAAGATAGTTGCCCATGTGGCATACATTAGTGGCCTTGAGTGACCACATGATGCTGCCTGATGATGGCTCATGGTACTACACTACATCCAGTTACAGTAACTACAGTACTACACATAGCATTCATTGCTATACACCTGACAGTTGTGTGCATCCGGCCGTGGTATGTATACCTATGAGTGATGGTGCACAGGACATTGGAAAGCATTTCAGACTTGCACAGCAATGTTGTGTCCATGTACACATTGTGTTCCAGGGTGAGGCCAATCATTGAACAACACACATGCATCAAAGACATGTATACTGTTATCAACAAGGACTCTCTACACTCGCACTGCATGCTGTTGAGCAACACACATCATGCATGCTGACACGTGTGCTAGGACTCGTTGGCTTGTGATACTGTACTCCACCATCAACCACTAATGAGTATGTTCCATATTGCTGTTGGTGTGTGTGTGTGTGTGTGTGTGTGTGTGTGTGTGTGTGTGTGTGTGTGTGTGTGTGTGTGTGTGTGTCAACTTGACTGAGTAGTGTATTTGTGTGCATGTGTGCATGTGTGCATGTGTTCATCTGTTCATGTGTGCATGTGTGCATGTGTTCATATGTGCATGTGTTCATGTGTTCATGTGTGCATGTGTTCAAGTGTGCATGTGTGCATGTGTGCATGTGTTCATGTGTGCATGTGTGCATGTGTGCATGTGTTCATGTGTGCATGTGTGCATGTGTGCATGTGTTCATGTGTGCTAACATCCTGTACAGATGTTAAAGTGTGTTTCCTGTCTCCCACTCACAGGTGCTGAGGTATTGTTGGATGAGTGCAGCAGGAAACCTGAAGTCACTGCCACAAATAGTGCAGGTGATGATACATGTGTTGTGGCACAGGCAGGTTTGACAGGGTCTGTCGTTGGTCTGCCAATCGACAGTACACAGCTTTCCACCCCATCTATGCACACATTCATACTGCCAATACATCCCTCAACACCAATGGCCTTAGCTGAGGAACAGCATACAGTAGGCATTGACCAGGATAGTGTAGTATCTATGGCACATGCAACCCCACACAGCAGCCATACCCAGACACCTGGAACACTACCACATAGGCATATGTCCAGGGGTTCTCGTGGGAGCACTGCTGGTCGTAATGCCCCTGGCAGACATGCCCCCACAGGTCTCACAACCTCAGGTATGTTCCGTGCTGTAAGGCAGGCACATATGGAACTGTACACCAGGCAGGGACTAAGGGTGCAGAGGGCTCATAACACTGCTATCAATGACAGTATCCATGACCTTGCCGGTGCCATCCGTAATTACACCAAGGTCATTGATAGAGGTTGGGGGGAGACACTAGATGTCCTCCGCAATGTAATGTCCATGCACCAGGACAGTGCAGGACGGCTGAGACGTCAACGTGGACGTATGCCAGCAACATCATCAGCTGGCAGTCGTCGCGGACGACACACAAGTCCCAGCCACTCCTGTAGTGGCAGTACCAGCCCCAGCAATGTTGGGGCTGGGCTGTCAATAGACTGTCCTAGACAACCACGTGCACGTGGCTCTGGCCAGTCCCAGCAGGGACATGGGTCCAGTTGACATCCCTCTGCCTCTGACGATAGTACCCAGTCTGGCTTAGTACCCGATACTGTCCGTGGCACCCCTGCCAGGCACAGGTACTGTGTCCATGGCCAGAGACAGTGATCTGTATAGCCTGGCAGGTACAGTCTGTGGCTGTCCCACAACCTCCCGTATTTGGCAGCCACAAGGTGGAACTGTGTGCATGCAGACACACACACATAAACCAAACACCTAGGGCTAACACATACACACACACATTACATCAACACTGACCCATACTGTACTGTTGCCCCACACACACACACACACACGCACACACACGCACACACACACACACACACACACACACACACACACACACACACATAATGTCGATTGGATGGGTAATTGTCGGGCTCTGGCAAACCAATAACACACCCTGTGCATATGATGAAACTGTGCCACCTCCTATCATCTGTGACATTGATGCAGGAACAGGCTAACATGGTGCTGATGCACAGGGTGACCTAATAGCAGTGTAGCAATATTAGCATGTTGTCAACAGTAAAATGTAATGATATCCTTGTAGGTATATCTGAGCAGGCATGATGCATTAAAGCTATGATTATCAATGTAGTATTGTTTACACCAGTGTTAATTCCCAAAATGGATTGTCCGCCCATGTGCCACTTGGCTGATGTGTGTGGTACTGGCAGCATGTGTTGGTGAGTGGACGGTACATGTGTGATGTGTGCAGTACAGATTTGCAGGTATACATGTGTGAACATGGTGGAGGTGCACTGTCTGCATGTACGTGCATGGTGGACACATGGGAAGGGTGACATGCCCTGTATTACACAGTGTTAACACTTCATCTTTCCTATTGGTGGCCAGTATGCATTTTACTACACATATGTTACAACTTGGGTACACATGTGTGTATGACATGGTTTGACACTATACTGTGGGTGATACTGTTAATATCGGTCATTGGTTTGCATTCTGGTAGTGTACATAACCTCAACAGCCTGATTTTAACCAATCGTTAGATGATGTCTTGACAACTGACACGCAGCTGTAGGATGCACAGTAGCATCTGAATCCTTCCGGTACTATACTATACCAGTAACCAATGGTATTGACAGCCACACATTCCTGTGACCACTCCTAGTTGGCATGTGGTCATCCTGGGTACAAGCAAACACACTAGGGATATGTCTGTCCACATCTGGTAATGCATACAGTGGCCTACAATGTATTCTCCGGATGAGACACTTATCCTCCACAAGGGTATCATACAGACAGATACCTGTTTCCCAACCCATGCTGTGAAGCTATAAGCCAACTATAGCATAGTCATCCACATTTACTATACATAGTATCCTGACAGTGCCACATTGGTAGTAGCCCACAACATGTAGCAGGGGTACCGATGTGTACATACAGCCACATGTGATGTCATCTGTCCTTTGGTATTCACATTTCCAAAGGTATGCTGATGTCCCTCAGTGTATCACATAAGCAATAAGCATATCCATGGAGTTGTTGTACACCTATAATGAATGCCCATTATTGATAGACTGTGTTGTGTTTGAACATGTCTGAAATATACTCCAGGCATGAACCCTCACTCACACTATTCTATAGAAACTGTCATGTGTGTGTGTGTGACACAGATGACCTAGGCCACTACAGTGGCTGGCCTTGTCACATACATACATATGTAACCTAAGGTCTGAGAAGCAGCAGCACAAACTGTCAATGGTAACAGATGTATTCGTGAAGAAAGCAGGCTTCACACCTATGAACTAATTGAGGTCACATGTACATATATGTCTTTGCTACACAATTACCAGTTGAGGTCACATGTACATATATTTATTTGCCACATAGATACCTGAAGTGTGCAATGCACAGACTGTTGTTTTACTGATATGTCATACAGTAGTAAAAGCAAAACCCACAACACATTGATCAACAGTGTCATACACACACACACTCTGCAATAGCAGGATTCAAACCCCTACCTAACTCTGTTATGATACTAGAAAGATATGCATTACCACAACGCGCTATATGCTTTACTGGGAACATTCTTTTCCACTGCTGTATTTGTGCGATACTGACATCATCAGACTTGCCAAAGAGGAATTTACCTCTTTTAATGTTTTCCCAGTCTGCAAAAAGGGCACTCCTCTCAAAGGAAATTACATACACACCCCCCATTCAACAATTGCAGGATTCAAACCCCTAATTAGCTATATTAGGATACTAGAGAGATAGGCAATAACATGACGTGTTATATGCTGTACTGGGAATTTTGTATTTCCACTGCTGTATTTGTGGGATACTGACATCATCAGACTTGCCAAAGAGGAATTTACCTCTTTTAATGTTTTCCCAGTCTCCAAAAAGGGCACTCCTCTCAAAGGAAATTACATACACACACCCCCACTCAACAATTGCAGGATTCAAACCCCTAATTAGCTATATTAGGATACTAGAGAGATACGCAATAACATGATGTGTTATATGCTGTACTGGGAATTTTGTATTTCCACTGCTGTATTTGTGGGATACTGACATCATCAGACTTGCCAAAGAGGTATTTACCTCTTTTAATGTGTTTTCCCAGTCTCCAAAAAGGGCACTCCTCTCAAAAGAAATCACACACACAATCAGCAATTGCAGGATTCAACCCCCTACCTACGCTATAATACTAGAAAGATACGCATTAACACAATGCACTATATGCTTTACTGGGAGTTTTTTATTTCAACTGCTGTATTTGTGTGGACACTGACATCATCAGACTTGCCAAAGAGGAATTTACCTCTTTTAATGTGTTTTCCCAGTCTACAAAAAGGGAACTCCTCTCAAAGGAAACTCCACACACTCAGCAATTGCAGGATTTAAACTCCTCCCTAACTATGTTATGACATTAGAGAAATATGCATCAACACGACGCACTATATGTTTGACTGATGTCCACCACGGCGGTAAAACTTATTAGTAAAATCAAAACTTTAATAAAAAGAATATAACATAAAATAAGCAGTCCTCAGTCTTCCGATAAGCGCTTTCGGCAAATAAGCCTTCATCAGATCATATAAAAAGGACTGTTCAGCTTTTGTATTATATATACAAAAGCTGAACAGTCCTTTTTATACGATCTGAGGAAGGCTTATTTGCTGAAAGCACTTATCAGAAGACTGAGGACTGCTTATTTTATGTTATATTCTTTTTATTAAAGTTTTGATTTTACTATTAAGTTTTACTGCTGTGGTGGACATCAGGAGTTTTTAGTAGTGTTTGCCTTTTCTCTTCCTCATTGGTGTCCTTCACAGTGTAAGAAAGTTTTTTACCAAAGTTTTTTACCTATATGCTTTACTGGGTGGTTTCTTTTCTCCTGCTATATTTGTAGGATGCTGACATCATCAGACTGGACATGGTAATGTGTGTGCACTTAGTTTTATGCAATCCCAGGAATGAACCATGTGGGTCAGCAGGTGTTAACAGCTTGAACAGGACTCCACAATTCTTAGCTTGTGTGATCTATCCGTGGACAAATTGCCATTCCTTCATATGACAATACATATTTATGCACAGATTGTTGATTTTGTGGATATGACGTGTCTGGGATGTTGATAAAGGGCTATTCAAAGTCTATGTGGGACGTGTGTAGCTCCTTTCAGTGATGTATGTCCTGGGTGGCTGCCTTGCAAACAACCTAGCAGGTTTGGGAACCATGATCTGCCCATGAACATACCAAAGTTGGTAGGGTTGTGTGTTTGTCAGCTTCCAATAGCTCTGTTTATGACTTCAATCATGATGGACTCCATGGCCTTGCAGATCAGACTTCATAGGATTATAGGACTATAGTTCCCATGGTCTGTTGTGCACCAACACTTGTGGGGTGTGCCATATGTTGCTGTAACACATCCAACAGTTTCAGATCCTGTAGAGAGGGTGAGGCTCAACAGACTGTTCAGGTGCAGGGTCTGTTTGTTCTGTAGTTCACTTATGACACATATAGGGAAACAATGTAATCCAATTGATGCCATGTTTTTGGCTTTGGGAGTAGCTATTTACCCATTCTACATGTGATATCTCCTGGTATGATGATAGGGCCTTTTGTCAGTGGGAGGTGGGTATGTATGTATGGGCCTGTCTGACAGGATGTCGGCATTGTCAGTCAGGTACAGTTGGCCCTGACTCAGGACATATATGAGTGTACATTGCTATTTATGACATAACTGAAGGAGGTGTCATGGTTCTGTCTGGACTCCTTCGCAGATAATCTTTCCAAAACACCGACAAACCTGAGCACTAAACCCCTGTTATACTCTTTTACACACTTAACACCCAACTGATCCTTTGTGATCAGTCAACAGAGTATTTCATCATAATATCCTGGCATGTCCAAAGGTCAGGTTCGTGTGTACTCTCCAGTCCAGCTGGTGAATATTGGAAATTTGACGCAATGTTACAACTGCCTTATGTACACAGACAACCCTCTCTTCCTCCCAACTAACTCAGATATATGTGAGAGATGCAACTATATAGACAAACAGGAGGCTGAGCTCTCTCGACTCATGACTGGCAGTCTATCATGTGGTGAAGGTAACCACACACACCACAAATCCAGTCTCACATAGACCTATAGCGACAGCAAACAAAATACATTACCACACAAAAACATACTCGGAGGCTCTAAATAAACTCTGCCTAAGCAGCAGAGACCGCCAAAGCAGACACCCAAACAACTGCTACCCCACAACAATACCCACATATCACATAGTTCACAAAGTCAGTGTGCCACATAGTCACTGCCCTTAGGGCAAAACAACACACCTAATACACTTGTAATATGTGACTCTTATTGTCAGACACACTAACGTACCACTCACCAGGCTGAACAAGGAGAAGGTCACTTTGAGCTGTCTGTCGGGTGCCAGGATCTGCCACATAACACATGCACTCAGGTCACTCCAAAGCAAGTACAAATATGGCTCCATCATGCTGGTGTGAATGACCTCAGATGTTCCTCCCTGGGCTACATGACAAGAGATATAGAGGAGCTCTCTGATCATGTAGCCCAGGCCAGTATGATCCTGATCTTGTGTAGCATCTTACCCTCACCAAGAATGATGTCACAGTATACAGACAAACTGATCAATTTTAACAGTTGGCTAACATATTGGTGTCATTCAAAGTGGATCCAGTGTCTGTCAGCCTGGGATGACATGCTCGACATGCCACGTAGCTTCGCTATGGACGGCTTGCACCTGTCACCCCTGGACTTTCAAATACTGGCTAAGGCTCTTGCCACCCCCATAGTGCCTTTTTTAAGCAAGGATCAAAAGACAAACCCACCTACATAGACGTTACAAGGTAAAAGAAACTAAGGGTAATCCTGCTCAACACCAGATGTCTAACCCTCAAAATGCATGCACTCAAGACTCTCCTCAGTATGGGGAATGTCGATATCTGTGCAGTAACAGACCCCTGGTTCAGGCTCCCAAAAGCACACCAGCACTACTAGGTTATACATCATACCATGCTTTTCGGCCACAAGACTCGGACCGACCAACAAAAATAGGGGGAGTATCCATATACATCACAGATACACACACCTCCAGTTTAGTAGCACTGCACGAAGCATCAGAGACCATACATGTGCCACTAACAGTGGGCAAAACTGCCTTTCAGTTTGTAGCCTGATACAGACCACCCTCCCAATCTCAGGAACCCCACTCAGCTTTCCTGGGAACACTGGAGAATATGAAGGTCTCCAAACACCATTATAAAGGGTGACTTCAACTACCCAAACATTGACTGGGAATACTACTCAAGCCCCAACACTCTCACCCAATGGTTGCTAGAATTTATAAACTCAAATGCTATGGCACAGCTGGTCACCACACCCACAAGAGGGGAAAACATATTGGACCTGATCATCACCAACATGAGGACTCTATGTTCCACACCAGAGGTACACCCCTCATTGGTAAGGTCAGACCATACATTTATCTCACTAGACATCCATATCCCGTCCCCACCCCCATCCTAATCTCAGTGAAGAACTTATCAAAAGCAAACGTCACACTTCTTCAAACCAAGGTGGTATCCTTCAAAGACCCTGGGACAGTGGTAAATACGGCTCAGACCGCTGAATCCTTTACAAACACATTCTATGGACCCCTACTGGAATGCATGGATCGTGCTATCCCAAATAACAACAAGACTCACTCCTCCAAAGGCAGAGGACCTGTCTGGTGGACCCTGGCCATAAATAAGCTATACAACGAAAGGAGGAGGCTACTACATGATAGAGCACAATCCCAAAAAGGGAAGGCATCTCTGATCAGCACTAGCAAAAAGCTACGATCACTCATGAATTCATCTAAGGCCCGCTTCTAAAGGAAAATTGCACCAGACACTAAGGACAATCACAAGGCCTTCTTTAGTTATGTCAGGAACCTGGGTGGAAACTCCCAGATATGCTGTGAGTTACTGCATAATGACAAACATACACTGAACCCACAGACATTGCCAACATCCTGGCAAACAGTTTCAGTGCAAATGTCTCCCCCCATCCCCCCTAAAGAGCAAATGTCCATCCCAACAGAGTGTAGCCTCCCTGACATCACAGATGAACAGGTGAGTGCTGCCCTCTCCAAAGCAGACAACACAGCATCAATGGGACCGGACGGTGTCCCGGCCTGCGTCTTACACAAGCTTCATGACGAACGTAACCCTCACATTAAGTCACTGTTCAATATCAGACTTACTACAGGATATGTACCCAAGGAATGGCATACAGCAACAGTGGTCCCACTCCACAGAGGTGGTGCCACAACGGACCCCAGACACTATCACCCTATAAGCCTAACTAGCCTGCTCTGCAAAGCTATGGAGCGTATCATCATGGAACTCATACACAAAGACATCGGGAACCTACAGACACTGGATCCTACCCAATTCGGCTTTGTTGTGGGCAGATCTTGCCTCTTGAACCTGGTCGACTTCTTTAAACAGTTACCAGGTCCATAGACGTAGGGAAGGTAGTCCACACAGCCTACCTGGACCTCGCAAAACCCTTCAACACAATACCCCACTCGCGCATTATACATAAGCTCACCAGCTTCGATATCGACACATATGTCACAATATGGATTGCTAACTGGATCAGGGATAGCACCCACATGGTCAGTATTGCAGGTGCCATGTCTGACTCTACACCAGTTACACGTGACGTCCCACAAGGGTCAGTCCTGGGACCTCTCTTCTTCAGTATATATTTCTCTGATGTACAGGCTAACACAGGAGGAATATGGCTGACCATGTTTGCAGATGACTGCAAACTGGGTGCCATAATCAACTCTCCAGCTGGCACAAGCATCCTCCAAAAGGGTCTCAAAGAGATGGATAACTGGTGGCAGAGCCATGGCCTACAGCTAAATGCCATTAGATGCATAGTCATCCCCTTTGGGTATAACAACGTGCCCACACATTACCACATAGATGGTAATCCATTAAGTACGGTAGGAGTTATTAGGGATTTGGGGACATGAGTAGTTAGTACTCTCGCCTTGAACAATCACATTGCCAAAGTGGTTAGACAGACCTTCTATATAGCCCACCTTATCCCATAAGGTTTCACATCTAGATCAAGTGAGGTCATTGTGCCCCTATACTCATCAGGCCCATGATTGGATACAATGCCCCATTTGGGATGTACCTTACCCAACACCTGCAGCAACTGTAATGGACACAAAAGTACCTCACCAAGTAGATCTAGGGACTCACACAGATGCCCTGCGCAGTTTGGCTTAAGTAACTCCAGCTCTACTCATTCACTTACCGCCTACTCGGATGCGATCTGTGCCTGTTGTTTAAAGCCATGTCCAACCCAGACTTAATGGACATGCTCCACCTCAGGATATCCGAATCCCTTAGAGCTACACGCTCCAGGGATGTAAACCTCAACACAGATATTAATAGGACATGCTGGAGGGACAGATTCATATCCCAGAGGCTCCCCTCACTCTGGAATGAGATCCCAGTCCCACATAGGCAGAGCCCCCCACTGACCACCTACAGGAGACATCTTGACAAGTGGATGGGTGATCGTATATTTACCCCTGGGATATCTTCTGGGTCCCTGCTAGACAGAGACACAATAAACTAAACGTAAATGGGCTATCTTGAGTGACCTATTATTCACAGGCACAGTCTACTAATCTAACAGGGTTGCGAAAGTCAAACACACTCTGGCTAGGCTTATAAATGCCCTAGGGCAGATAGCCTAGTATCAACCTATGACCCTATGATAATAATCGGGATGCATATTGTTTATTGATGATACTGATTGCAGGTTTTTTATCTTCTTTGCTTTCCCACTTTCTATGAACAACCTAAGTATCTGCAGAACATATTTGATTATGACAGGGTTCCACTATATTACATATGTGTCTGTTGTCATATAACTGCATGCACAAGGCGGATTGGTGAATATTGAGAGGTTCCTGGGTTAACACATGCAACTGCCGGATATGTGTGGTCCACTGCTGTACTCAGACATGGCCTAAGTGTGTGAGCATGTCCAGTTTGGCCTTTCAGTGTTTTGTTGCCTGACATTTGTCTCATTTATTCAAGTGTGTGAGCATGCCCAGTGTGACCTTTCAGTATGTTGCTGTCTGAGGTCCACTACAGTTGTTGATGTGTGTGAACATGACCAATATTAACATTTATACTATATGTGAGTTGAAAATCAGGTTATATTCTTACTGCAGGGCTCACCTTTGTGTCATAACTCGACAGGGATTATGCTGTGCCTGCAGGGTTTCCATGAGATATTTTGCATAGACTTATCAACATTTCTTCATACAGGCTGACCACTGAAATATTGTCATGGTTTAGTGGTTCAGTACTATGACTGTAGTGCACAGTATCCTGGGATCAAGACCTGTCATTGCTGTATATTTTCATACTGAGCAGACCAGACTGCTTAAGGGCCAGTAGAGCAAATATGAGCATGTTGCCTTTTGTTCAGCTATGCCCAACTTAGACCAAGCTTGTCCAACATTGCTCAGCGTTAACCAACACTGCCGAACGTTGCCCAATATTGCTCAACATTGACCACAGTTGTGCTAGTTAGTGTGTGCAATCTTGTTTACATATACTAAATGATGGTAAAAGCTGTTTAGCACTGCTTTATATTGCTTAACACATGGCAATCATGCCTCAGGTGGTGCTGCAGGGCTGCCTATGTCGGATGCACATACTACACTCCCTACACATGTTTGAAAATAGGTAGTGTCAAGTTAGGCATCCCTTTTACTATATGTGCGTGTCAGAGAGAGGTATCATTTCCAGAGTTCCTACTGAGCCAGTGTATGTGTTATGCATTGCCTCTTTGCCAAGGCCAAAGCATACCGGGCATGCCTCCTTCTGCCTACTGGGGCAGGCTCAGGTTGTTCCTCCTCCGAGTCATGCTCTGCCTGTGATGGCCTTGGCAATGATGGGGGGCTGTTTGACCCGGGCCTATGCTGCTCCTGCTGCAGCTGTTTTCGCAGGATCATATTATGTAGCATAGCACATACCATGACAATTTGGGTACATATAGTTGGTGAGTACTGCAAGGCTCCACCAGATGTGTCCAGGCACCGGAACCGTGACTTGAGCAACCCAAACACACGCTCGATTACATTTTGTGTTTGTGCGTGTGCCTCATTATGGCATTCCTGTTCAGGTGTGTGTGCATTTCTGATGGGTGTCATCAGCCACAGCTCCAGTGCATAGCAAGCATCCCCCACTAGGTGACCATGAGGGATGTCCCCATTGGCAAATGTCTGGTACAGCTGTGTCAGATGCCAGATATGAGAATCATGGTAGCTTCCTGGGCAGCCAGCACACACATTCAGTATTATGCCCTGGGCATCACACACAACCTGGCAGTTGATGGAGGCGAATCCCTTGCGGTTAAAGTAGACCCTACCCCGCTCACCGGCTGGTGCTTTGATGCATATGTGCATGCAGTCTATTGCACCCACTACCTCAGGGTATTCCGCTATTTGCTGGAAGAGACGCATATTGCTGGCCAATACCTCATGGGAATTGGGGACATATACATGATCACTGACATGTGCTGACATGGCATCCAGGAACTGGTGCAGTACCCTGGATGCTGATGCCTGTGATATCCCCATCATATCACCAGTTGGTCTCTGGAAGGTACCTGTTGCTAATATTCTTAGGCCAACACATACCTTGGTTTCCACTGGGATGGGTCCCCCTCTGTTGGTTCTGTGTGTGAGGCGTGGCCTGCACAGCTGAACAATTTGCTGCATGAGGTCTCTGTCCACTCTATAGCACTCCATTATCTCCAGCTCATGTAGCCTCTGATAGGTTACCCTGGGGTGTACACTCTTCTCCGTCTCCTCACTGTGGGTTGTCCAGCAACATTTGCATTGTCACCACCCTCAGCATGTTGTATATGTCGCCTTATAACAGCAATGGCAGCCCCTAACATTTCTTTGTCTCAGTAAATCTTTTTCAGTTTTCACTTCTATTAGCTTACTGCAGTGTTGCAGGGTCTCTGAGAGAAACATAGAGGAATGTTGTTTGCAGAGTTTTAAGTGCTGGGCTGGGCTAGTGTACTGCCTGTGTAATTGCCTGATTCTGATTGTTTTCACCTGCTAGCTCTGCTAGTACTCCCTGGTTAACTTCCTACTATTTGTTGTGCTTCCTTTTCCCTTTCTGTTTCCTCAGGGGGGCAGTGCCGCACACACAAGCGCAAACACGCTCACACCAGCTCACACGCGCGCACACATGCTTACATGGACTAAAACTTGCTTATTCTTGCTAAAACGCACACACACAGGAGCAAATGCGCTTACACAACTTTAAACAACCTTAGACATGCTTACTCAGGCTTAAACGCGCACACACAGGCACACACGCGCACACAGTCTTCCTCGGATGTACGGGCATGCACCCGCACGCAAACACGTTGCAAGCACTTCTACAAGAAGCTTTAGTGTTATCCACGGCATACACCTTCAATTTCTTGCCTTTAGCTAGGGTACCTGTTGACACACCTCTTCCAGTGATGAGTAACTGACAGCAAACACATGCCACTCTGCTCCAATGAGCTTCACTTCTTTCATACATACCCCCCTCATGATGTCACCTATCTTCTACTCTGATACTCCCCTTATCCTACTCCTACACTCCACTGACTGTGCTCATTTGCTATGTAAACTTGGGATTCACTATCCTTATCCTCGTTTGCATAGGATTGCCTACTAATGCTTGGTTACATCTCTTAGACTGAGCTCCCCCCCTTAGCAACCTCTACTCTGTAGCCATGTTGTCTTCGGCCTGCCATTCTCTTGCATTGTAAATTAAGAATTACAATAAAATCCACATTTGTGGATTTTAATTATTGGTTTTCTGGTTTTTAGAGCACAGCGCGTTTACGCTGCGCTACGCTTAAACTTCAGAGATCGGGATAAAAAAAAAGATTATTTTATTTTTATTTTGCATCGGTGTACATTGCCAATGGCCATATTTTTGGCCATTGGCATGCTTCTTCAACTGGATGCATCCTTTTTTTGGAGCTGTCATGGTTTGGCTCCGTTTTCCTATTTGCAGAACGGTACTCAGTTGCCAATGGAGTACATTTCTGCAAATAACACTACTCTTACTCGGACAGGTTCGGGTTTCCTGGATCGCAAATTTACCTCATTTGCATAGCTTTCGTCTGCAATTGAGGTCATTTGCATATCTTAGCCCTGTCCGTGTAAGAGTCGTTTTAGGGGCTCTGTTGCACGTCCCTACTGGCTGTTCCTGGATCGCTCGGCAGACATGTTGGCTTCATGGAGTCTTACTCTACTCTTAGACTCCGTGCAAGCCTTCGTGAATCTGGCCCATTATCTATTTTTTGGAATAACAATACATTACTACATTACATAAAAGGGACTATTTCTTATGAAAATAAGCAAACATTTGTGAAAATACACACAAAAATAGCAAAATAAAATCAATAAACACAAATGTAGAGTCAATTTTCTAACATTAATAATGCTCTCCAAGATGGAGAATATAAGTAAGTATCAGGCACTGCAGTGGTGGGGAGGAATGATACCACACAATGTGAGATGTGTTATTTTCCTATAATGTCCTGTCTGTCAGGCATTATTGCTTACATATTTCATGCCACAGCTGAGACCCTAAATAAAACCATTCTGATAGCTGGTTCCATGGTGAGGGGACAATTACTTAATGTTTTGCATTCATCCAAATGGGGATATAAATATATATTTGTGTGCATGTATGTGTATATCTCTCAACTGTCCAGATTTTTGCAGAATGTCCAGATTTTTGCCTCACATTTTTTGGCCTGTTCCTCATAAAATTTGTGGTTTTCTGGCAAATCACTTTGATGATCTGAGGGTTGAAGTCACTAGATAATGATATACATTTGACTTTCAGACTTCAAATCCTTCATAAAATGCATGTTAGCATAAATCATGTTCTCCTATCAACTTTCTAAGTTTATAAGAGCAATATTTAAAATCTGTCCCTATTTGTGGGCCTTTGTCCCCCCCATTATGTCAGGCTTTGTCCAGGTTTCATGCACATGGAGTCAAATTTGTGTTCAGGCTGAACGGAGTTGAATTTGCAATGGAAACATGGTACCCCATGAACCTTTCTCACCTCTAACCTGCTTGTGATCGTTGTTTCCATTTTTACCTGCTGGCCAGGGACACTAGCCCTCCCAGCTAACTGCAACGAAACCTTCCAAACATACCTACTACATGAACCCTTCATCAACATGTCACCATCTTCATACCATTCCAGTGTCAAATAAGAATAAAGCAGTTTCTGGAAACATCTTAGTAACTGATTCATAGGTTCATAGGTTCATAGGTTCATACTAGGCTATCTGCACGAGGGCATTTACAAGCCTAGCCTCCATTATTAGACATACACACTCCATGTTATTAGGCTGAACAAGGACAGGGTTGCAGCTTGCTGCCTCACTAAAGCTAACATGTCAAGAGGCCTCATATCCCTCTCCACCAATAAATACAACTAAGACACAACTGTATTCCATGTGGGAGTGAATACCCGGACATGAAAATCCATGAATGAGATACAGAAGGACTTGCTGGAACTTGCTATACTGTCTTCAGTCAAGAGTAGGACTCTGGGTTTCAGTGATATCCTCCTTTCACAGAGAATGATGTCTAGATTCAAGAAAAAGATAGTCTGATTAAATAAATGGCTAAGTAGCCAGTGTCATTCCAGGGGAATACAGTATGACTCTCCCAGGGACAAAATGATTGAGAATCTAACTTATCTGCCAAGAGTGTTTACATCGCTTATTCAAGGGCTTTCTTATACTAGCCAAAGCCTTTGCTGACCCATTGTGCCTTTTTCAAGCAGAGGTCATCCAACCTAACCAATAAATAAAATCTCACATTGGACAACATTAAGGTGGCGCTTTCTAATAACAGGAGTGTTAACAACAAAACTGCCTGATCTGGGATCACTTCTGCATCTTGAACACGTCTGTGTTTATGTCGTCACTGAGACTTGTTTCAAGCATAATGAGACCACCATCTCAGAGCCAGGGCTCTGTGTCTGTAATGCCTTTATGTCCTCTGGTAACTGCGGAAGAGTCTTGGTCTTTGTCATGAATATTATCCATTCCAAAGTTTAACCCAGAGACTGTATCAGCGAGTTCTTGGAACTCCAGCTCATACTAGGAATTCAGCTCATAGTTTATCAATCCCCTTCCATGGCCCCTCAAGATAAAGAAAATTTCCTGGCATTCGTTAATTAAATTCTTATAAGCAATGGATACTTAATTGGTGACTTCAACTATCCCTCCATAGACTGGAGTACCTACACTTCTAATATATGGTATGAATAATGTTTCTTAGAGCGGATAAATGAAAATTCTCTGGATTAAATTGTCAGCAGCTTCACCAGGGGAGGTAACATTCTAGACCTAGTTCTCACAAAGCTCTGGCATGTTTCTTACCCCAGGTTGGTCCATCATTAGTTAAGTCAAACCACCAGCTGGCTACCTTTACCCTCAAAACATCCAACTTCACTATTTTCGAGACTTGAAAAAGGCAAATCTTCTACAACTGTAGGACAACATGTCTAAATTCACCCATGTAAATCCAAGAGGGGACCTAGATATGTAGCCACCTATAGCAGGGTTTTATATACTCATTTAGATAAATGCATTAACAGGACAGTCCCCAGCAGCACTAAACACAGAGGTAAATATAATAACAAACCATCCTTGTGGTCAGTAGATATTAAAAAATAAACAAGAATGAAGAAGCTCCTTAAATTATTTTGGAAGGCCAGATCCCCTTAACACAATGAGAATATAAAAATAACCTCACCAAGAAACTTAAGGCAGCTATTAGGACCAGCAAAGCACTCCATGATTGATAAAGTGTGTAACTAAGGTCCAAATACATACCAGGAAACACCAGACAGTGGTACTGATGGTCAATAAAGACTGGAAAGCAAATAGCTTAGGGTATAAAAGCTTTATTCCACGCTTTCATCGCAGCAGGACTTCTTCAAAGCATTCCATGAACTTAGGCTTGCTTCTGAAGTTAAAGACAGTCCTTCTTCAGTTACATTAAAATATCACTGTGCTTCATCTTCTCTGTAATGTTGCCTCCTACACCAGTCCAAATGATATTGCTAAAATACCAGCAAGCAAGCAAATTAGTTTACAACCTCTCCCTTGAAACTATCACCCTCACTCCAAACATCCCTTTGTCACCTCCCCACCATCTCAAAGGATCATCTCCTGGATAACTGGATTGGTGATTTCAAATTTTCACCAGGAATGTGTGGAGATAGTCTCCTTGATGGTGGAGATGGTACTGTTAGTTTTCCACAAGTACCCCAGTGATGTGGCTGACCTTTTTGATAGTCTCTTTTGGCCATAAGCTTAGTAAGAAACTTTAAACCTATGAACCTTAAAGCAATGTCTAAGATAAAAAGCACCTCTTGCATGGGTCTCAACAGTATACTGGAATGTCTAATAAAGAGTGTCAAGGAAGCCCTCCCAGATCCTTTCCTTAAGTTGTTCAATCTAAGTCTCACTACAGAACAGACTATGCTCAAGAATCCTGGTGCACTGCACTTGTGGTGTCCCTCCATAAGGGAGGCCTTACCATCAACCCAGGACTCTACAGACACATTAGCCGTACAAGTCTTGTCTGTAAAGCCACAGCGCACATCATCACTGACCTCATTAATCATGACATAAAACATGTGATCAGGCTTGGCACACAGCAAGTCAGATTTGTTAAGGGCAGGTCATGCCTGCTTAATCTTGTGAGCTTTTTAAAATAGGCCAGGCAAGTGGTGGATAGACATCCTACTGTCCATGACACCTAATTAGATCTGGCCAAGGCATCTGACACCACATCATATGACAGAATTGCAAAGCAGCTAATAGCCTTAAATATAGATTCCTATGTGGTAAGATGGATTGCAAACTGTTTCAAGGATGCAACACACATTGTCAGAGTTGGGGACACCTCTTCACTCAGAGAAAAGGAAACCAATGGTCTACCCCAAGGTTCCATGTTGAGCCCCTCCTACTTGGCATTTACTTCTCTAATCTTTAACAGTGAGCTTCCTATCGGGTGCCAGGATCCGCTACATAACTCATGCACTCAAGTCACTCTACAACAAGTATGAATATGACTCTTTGTCCATGTTGGAGTGAATGACTTGAGACGTACCTCCCTGGACTACATGAAAAGAGACATGGAAGAGCTCTTGGATCATGTGGCCCAGGCAGGTATGACCCTAGCCCTGAGTAGCATCCTGCCTTCGCCCAGAATGATACCACAATATAAGGACAAAATGATTGACTTCAACAATTGGCTAAGCTTCTGGTGTCATTCAAAGGCAATCCAGTATCTGTCTGCTGGGACAACATGATCGACAGACCACGATGCTTTGCCAGAGATGGTCTGCACCTGTCGCCCCTGGGATTCAGGTTACTGGCTAAGGCTCTTGCCACCTCTATAGTGCCTTTTTAGTAAGAGTTCAAAGGACAAAACCACCACCATAACAGGTAAAAGCATGCAGAATCTGAAGGTAATGCTACTCAATGCTAGAAGTCTAAACATCAAAATGCACTCTCTCAAGGCACTCCTAAAAATGGAGAACATCGATATATGTGCAGTAACTGAGACCTGGTTCAAGGCTCCGGAGAGCACCCCTGCAATACCAGGCTACAACTCCTACCACACTTTTTGGCTACCAAACTAGGATCAAAACACTAAAGGTGGAGTGTCCATATTCACCAAGGATATTCACACCACCAGGTTAGTTGCCCAACACAATGCATCTGAAATTCTCCAGGTGCAACTAACACTAGGTAAGACTGCAATCCCCACCATGCCCCAAGATTCTCACTACACTTTTCTAAACATACTGGAAAATATTAATATACAACCAAACACCCTAATAATGGGTGATTTCAACTACCCTGCCATTAACTGGGAAAACTACTCGTGCACCAACACCTTTGCCCAACGGTTCTTGGAATTCATAAATTCCAATGCCTTGGATCAACTAATCCATAGTCCCACCAGGGGCTCCAATATCCTAGACCTGGTCAGTAGCAACATGGGAAATTGATGCTCCACACCTATGGTCACCCCCTCTTTGGTCAGGTCAGACCATAAGCTAATCACCCTTAACATCCACATCCCACCCCCACCCCCCAGTAAAGAAACTTCCATAAAAAACTTCTCAAAGGACAACTTCATGCTACTCAAGTCAGAAGTTACAAACTTCATGACACCCATGCAGATGGGAACTGAAAGTTCGACTGCTGTGTCCTACACTAAGGCACTGTACTAGCACATCCACTCATGCATGAATCGTGCCATCCCAAATAGAACCAAGATGCTCTCCTCCAAAAAACGGAAGCCAATCTAGTGGTCCCCTGCAATAAACAAACTTTACAACAAAAGGAAAAAACTGTTGCAGAAAAGAGGAAAATCCCAGGATGCAAAAATCTCCCTTACCAGCCTCAGTAAGAAGCTGAGATCCCTCATAAAATCCTCCAAAGCTAGTTACGAAAATAAAATTGCCAAAGATTCCAAAGACAACCACAAGGCATTCTATAACTATGTCAAGAATCTAAATGGCAATGGTCAGATCTGCTCTGAGCTACAACAGAATGGCATTAAATATACTGATCCCAAGGATATTGCCAGTATCCTGGCAGATCGAGTCAGTGCCAACTTCCCCCCCATCTCACCCCCTAAATGGCCCATCTCAATACTGGAAGATTGCGAACTTCCGGTAAAAACGGCCACACAGGTAAAAAATGCACTCTCCAAAGCTAAGAATACAGCATCCATGGGACCAGATGACATCCCGGGCTGTGTACTACATGAACTACAAAATGAACTGGCACCTCACCTAAGTGTCATGTTTAATCATACCCTCACCTCAGGCTTTGTGCCCACTGAGTGGCACACAGCTGCAGTTATCCCACTCCACAAGGGGGGATCCACCTTGAATCCCAGGAACTACCGCCCCATCAGTCTGACAAGCCTGATCTGCAAGGCCATGGAACGTATTATCATGGAACTTATAAATAAAGACATTGGCAACCTTAAAACACTGGACCCCACCCAGTTTGGGTTCATGAAGGGACGATCTTGTCTCCTGAACCTTATTGACTTCTTCGAATCAGTCTCCAGAGCCGTGGACGAGGGTAAGGCAGTCCACACAGCCTATCTGGACCTCGCCAAGGCCTTTGACACCATCCCCCACTCTGGAATCATAGATAAACTTACTAAGCTGGGCATTAATCCCTACGTCACTCGATGGGTTGCCAACTGGCTTACTGACAGAACCCACACTGTAAAAGTAGCTGACTCCAAATCCAGCTTCAGACAAGTGACAAGTGGAGTACCTCAGGGTACAGTCCTGGGACCTCTCTTGTTTGGCATCTACTTCTCTGAAGTACAGGCCAACACTAAGGGACTCTGGCTAACAAAGTTTGCAGATGACTGCAACCTGGGAGCCATTACTGAATCCCCAAATGATGTGGATACTCTACAAAAGGGCCTTACAGAAACAGATGCTTGGTGCCAGAGCCATGGGCTCAAACTCAATGCCAAGAAATGTATAGTTATCCCCTTTGGGAAAAAACAGGTACCCATGAATTATCACATAGGTGGCAGTACACTAAACACCGAAAGTGTGATAAGAGACTTAGGAACACATGTGGACAGTGGTCTCACCTTCAATAACCACATCGCCACAACAGTCAGGAAATCCTTCTATGTGGCACACCTCATCATTAAGGGCTTTTCATCCAGAAAAAAGGAGGTCATTGCTCCACTGTACTCATCCCTTATTAGACCCATTATAGAATACAATGCCCCATTTGGTATGTACCTCTCAAGACACCTGCAACAACTGGAAAGGCCACAGAAATACCTCACTAAAAGAATCACTGGCCTAAAGCAGATGCCCTATGACCACCTTAAAAAACTCCAGCTATACTCTGTCGCATATCATCTACTCTGAGGTGATCTCTGCTTAACATACAAGGCCATGACAAATCCAGAGCTGTTGGACATGCTACACTTAAAGAAATCCCAATCCCTCAGAGCCACATGCTCCAGGGATCTAAATCTTGTCATCACAATAAACAAAACATGCTGGAGGGATAGGTTCCTGACCCAGAGACTCCCCAGAATCTGGAATAGACTGCCTATACATGTCAAGCAGAGCGCCTCTTTAGTCCTCTTCAAAAGGAACCTTGATGATTGGATAGGAGAAAGGAAATTCACCCTGGGGATCACGTCAGTCGCCCTGCTAGACAGGGGTCCAGGGAAGTAAATAGTGTGGTAACAAATAGCCAGGGAATTGTTATGGCTAGGCTTGTATAGGCCCTAGGGCCGATAGCCTAGTACCAACCTATGAACCTATTAACAACAGTGACTGTGACTCATCTTTTAACATTTTTAGCCTAATTGTTTAACATACCATCTCTGGGCATTCCAATAAGAAAAAAAGTGCACTAGCGCATGTCTGTCAGAAATGTTGGTTTCACAGACTCTGCAGAATTTGAATTTCAGTGGTAACTGGCAATATTTAACAACTTTAGTTCATAAAGCAGTGTGATAAAACACACATTTTTAAATTCTGGGATGTAAGCATTGAACATAACTAGAACTATAAATCTGTATTCTGAACTGAAGTTCACAGCATATCCATTATTTAATACACTCTAATAAATGTTTTTTTTTTAAATCACAGGCAAGTACTTGCAGAGATAACAAGTTGAATTTGTTAATGTACTGCAGTAGCAGGATTATAACTGGGATTATGAATAGCTGATTTGGTCCCACCACCACAAGAATGAGTACGGTCCCAGTTTAATAAGTAATAACCAGTTGTTTTCCTGCACTTTTTAGAGGGTTTCTATAGTCTGTATTCAGCAGCATGGTTCCTATTTCTCCTTTCTTACCATCATCTGACCAGTTCTCTATGATTGTGGGTAGTGTGAGAGTCCATGCACAGCTAAATCTCTAACATACTCTTTAAGACATAATTTCTTCCTTAATGTCCACTGTAAACCAGACTGCATCTTTTTTTTTTTTTGCTAAACAAGAAACATCTTTATTGAATTATTACTTATGACATAGGTAATCATACATTTATATAAATGAAAACAAACAGTATTGACCTATTTTCAGTTGCAAACATTATATATCACATATAATCTTCTATACAGTCATTGTCCATCTGTCATGACATAGCTCATTCAATTCCTGCCTTCCCTTAAACCTCATTCCTCCTCCAAAGTATTATTCTACATGTATTGTTCTCACAATTCATATTTTTATATTTAATTTGCTCCTACCCTTTTCTAAAGATCCCATTTCCAGTTGTTTTATCTCTAGTATTATATTCACTCCTTCTACTACAGTTGGTTTATTTAGACTTTGGTTTCCACTTTCCAGTAACTGCTTTTTTGGCAGCCATCATAATTAGACTCAGCAAGGCCTTACTATGTCTAGGAAATTCCATTTCTGTATCATAGCTAAAAAAATCATATTATTAGTTACAGCAATTTACTCACCCAGTATCTCTCATAGAGTAGTCTGCAGTGAATTTTTATTTAAAGTCTGCCAACTCAAGAAAAATGTACTGACTTGTCTCGCTCTTCCTCAACATACCTCCAGTATTTACAATCCCCCTGTGGAAAAAATTCTTTTAAGTCTGCTTTGGGTATAAAAATGCCTATGCAAGTGCTTCCAAGCAGAGATCTTAAATCTTCTAGCCTTTGTTGCACATTTGGAAGCCAAACATATATCCTCCCATTATTTCTTTGTGAATTACTTATCCAGTCTCTCATTCCAATCCTTTCTAGCCTCCTCTGATTGATTCCTATACTCCTCAAGCAGTATTTTATATACCCTACTAATTATCTCTTTTTAACAACAGCTTCTATTCTAGATTATACTAAAAACTCTAGCAGTGCTGGTCTTTCACATAGGACCCCCTATTCCTTTCTATGTGTCTGTACTCTGATATCATTCCTTGATAGGGTAGGCAATCTGTGTCCTACAGCCCAAATGTATTCCTGGCCTCTTCCCCTTCTATTATATTTTTCTTATTATTCGCTCCAAGTACCTTGATTCCTTTTCCAGTTTTCTCCAGTAAGTTCCAGTCTCCTCTTGCCTATTCTCTGTACCCTTGAATGCAGTCATCCCTATTGGCAGAATCTTATTTCTCCATTCCTGTGTTGGCTTAGTTCTTCTGCTACTTTATGAATATAATATTCCACATGGTTGTTATTCTCCTTAAGGATCTGCATCCAAAATCCCAGTCTCTCCTTATTTTTTGAGCTTCCCCCCTGTTTCATCATCACCCCTTTCCACTATGAATTATAGATTTCTGCTTGTGAAGCATATAGGAGCCTTAACTGTGTAGTTCTGAAATATCCTTTCAAATCAGGTAATCCCAAAACCACCTTGTTCTACTGGAAGGATCAACTTATCCCACTTAACTCTTTCCCCTTTTCCCTCCTATAGCACATCCTTCAACTTTTTATTAATCGCTATCCACAACTTCTCCACTGGTTGATAAAAATATGCCTGCCCTGTGTGTAAAACTAAAGAGACTAAACACATTTTCACTGTTTGTACCTTGCTATCAGTTTCTATAAAACAGAGCTTCCATTTTCTCAGTTTTTGTATTATTTTTTGTTTAGTCTCTTCCCACATATCCTTAGCTGCTATAACAGAATTCTTTTTAACCTATACTCTTAAGTACTTCATTTTATCATGTCCCGACAAATATGGCTATTGCTGAACCCATGTGTGTGTGGATACATAGTTTACAGCTATTGCCTTTGTTTTATCTTCATTAATTTTGTATCTCAAAAAGACTTGAAATTGTCTCAGAATGTTTCACAACACTGAAATATCCCTTTCTGGTTTTATCAGGTACAAAATAATACCATCTGCAATAAGGCCAACTTCTTTGGGTTCCCATACCAATTATATTCTTAAATGTCTGAGTCCCTTATCTTCTTTGCCAATGGTTCTAAATATAATGCAAATAACAAAGGGGAAAGGGGACACCCCTGCCTGGTTCCTCTGTTCAATCAGAACTTATCAGAGAGGAACCCCCCAACGCACACACACACACACACACACACACACACACACACACACACACACACACACACACACACACACACACACACACACACACACAAACACACACACACACACACACTTTAATTTTCACCTCTGATTCCTCATATATCCTCCTAATTAACTTTATTATTGTGTCAGGGAAAGCAAATGCTCCTTTTGCCCTGTCATAAAATCCCAGCTTACTCTGATGAATGCTTTCCCTGCATCAAGACCCACCAACAACAGTGAAATTTTCTTACATGTTGCTTCCCAGTGGAACATCATTGTTCTATTAAATTTGTCAAATGTTTGCCTCCACTCCACAAAGCCACATTGGTCCATGTCTATCAATGTTGGCATCATCTATGATATTTTGTAGCCATTATAGACATAAAAAAACTTATAATTATTGTTTAGGATTGAAATGGGCCTGTATTAAGCTGGATCTGATGGGTCTATACTATCTTTAGGTATTACAGCCACAAAAGTTTTTATAGGATGTTGCTGCTTCACATCCTTTTAAAATTCTGTTAAACAAAACCTTCCAGATCTTTATCACTTTCTTCCCTCCTAGCTTCTAAACTTCAACAGGAATACTTTTTATTCCTGGGGACTTTCCTGTGGGTTGGTTATACATCACCATTTTTATCTCACCTCCTCCTATCCAAACTGTTAGTAATTGGGCCTCGTCTACCTCTAACCTTGGCATGTTTAATTCTTCCATAAACATTTCCATTTGTACTTTTTCTTGATTTCTACATATCTCTGCTTTATACAGATGTTTATAACATTTCCAGAATATTTCTAATACCTGTACAGGATCTGTGGTTATTTTCTTTGTTATAGGCTTCCTAAACTTGGCAACAATTCTTTCTACTTTCTGCTGCCTGATCCACTGTGAAATATACTTTTATGGTCTGGAGTTGTTATCAAAAAAGAGTTGCTTAATGGCAGTCTTTCTAAACTCATGTATATTATCAAATGCTCACTTATTTTCCCTTTAGTACTGTGTAATTGCCCCTCTTCTTGTTTTGTGAGATTTCCTGTATTTTGTAATACTTTAACTTTTGTCGGTCCCTCTAAATAATTCTTGTTAATTATAAACCATATTTCTTTTTCTTTTCTTTCTACCCCATTTTTAAACTCTGCTTTCACTTTATCCCAGTCCCTAGCTATATTTTATGAAGAAACTTCTGTCTTCCCTAATAACTCCCAAATAATCAACTACCTGTTCTTTAAATTCCTCTCTAACAGAGAGGTGGGGAAGCATCAGTGTCTCATTTTTATTTCATTGTCCTGCATTTTTATTTTAGTGATTATTCGTGCATGGTTGGAAATAGTTATTGAATGCATGTCAAAGCTTTCAATTAAATTCACATGTTCCTATGAAATATTATTTCTGTGTAGTTTAGCCCAGTTTTTGTACCTTGAGGAATAATATGCAAATTCTCTCCCAGCTCTTACTATTGAATTTAATTCTGCCATACCAAATATTTTCATATATTTCTTCAAAAATCTAACTTCTTTTGTTATATTTACCTTCTAGGCCTCCCAGATACATCCTTACTGTTGCAAGTCAAATTCCAGTCCCCATTTATAAGTAATATTCTGGTGAAAGTGATTATTTCTCCCAGAATTTTCTTAACTCCATTATAGCACTTCTTGGTGGAATATAAATACATGCCAGTGTAATCCTCCTCACCTGTCAGTAGCCTCTTATTACTAGAAATCTGCCATTATTATCTTATTTTCCTCTTCTATCACTATTGGAGCTCCACTAGCAATTAATATAAGTACTCTCTTTTCTTTTGTCCCAGATACTCCAGTGAATAACACATCCTGAAATCTTCTCTTTATGAAACTCACATCTCGGTTCTTTCCAAATGTATATCCTGCAGCACAGCTATTTGCACTCTGCATTTCTTAATATAGTCCACTACACTTTCATTGTTGTATATACCTTTGAGTCCATTCACATTCAAAGATAATATGGAATGTGTTCCATTATGATAAGAAGCTATTATTCCCATCTGTTATGTATAGCAGATTTTTTTTTAAATGTGTAGTCTCGGCTTTTGTGTTACATGCATACACTAATGTTTGGCAGGTTGAACTTTTATACAGTTGTTTTTTTGTCATGTCCATTTGAATCTATGTATCACCTTACAAACTTTTTGTTTTAATGAAGACCCTCAAACAAAACAACAAACACAACCCCAGAACACACCCAGAACCTATTAACTTAATACAAACAAACAAAACTATGTACATCTTCAAATAATAGTGTTTAACCCTCCTAAGAGGACAATTGTCATAGACTGACTGCTACCCTCACAGACTTTAATTAACCTGTAATGAAGGTTATACCTCTCAACTGTACAGATTTTCACAGAATGTCCAGATTTTTGCCTCATGTTTTTGGTCCATTTTTAATAAAATCATGTTTTTTCTGGCAAATTAGTTGCAAATTGTCAAAGACTGAAGTTAAAAAAAAGAATCTGAGTTTCAGACTTCATACCCTTCAGAAAATGCATGCTAATGTAAAAGCTGTTGTTCTATAGACTTTCTAAGTTTGTAAGAGCAATATTTAAAAATTGTCCCTATTTTGGGGCCTTTGTCCCACTTTTATTTATGGCTTTGTCCAGATTTCTTTCCCTAAGAGGTTGAGAGGTAAGGTATCTATGCTAACACACATGGTACAGTCTGTGCTTCTACTTACACTAATTGCTGTCTGATTTTGTCTTATCTTTATTCCTCTCCCAGATGTAGAAAACAACTTGAATGCTTTCAAAAACATTATCTTTTAGCCATTGAAAAAATGATATTGTTTTATTGCCCTTATCAGCTTGTATCCATAGAAACTTGAGAACCAAACACATAGTTCCCTTCAGTTACAAGCTTCTCATGTTGCTCTGTGAACACTTATTTGCTAAGGGAAAACTTTTCATTACATTCAATGTGCTTTTCATTATTTGCTCCCACTTAAAACTTGTTGTTAGGTAAAGACAAGGGTCTAAATTTAGTCATTCTGCTATGCAAAAGTAAGAAAAAGCATATCAAGTTTATTCATATCATGCTGTTTTGTCCAGGATTTTTTCTCTTTTTACATTTCACTGCCCACATTTCTTAAAACTAAACAAGAAAACAAAAAGAAGAAAAAATGGGCACATGTTTATTTTAATATCTCTATAACACACAAAATAATTGAAAAAGCTTTACTAAATAACATATATATGCCAAGGTTCATAAAAATACTGTTACAAACAAGAATTGTTTTACTTGCAGTTACCTCTTCCCTTCCACTTCCCCTCTCCTCAATGTTCGTCCAAACATTGATGACATGAAGTAGGTCATTTATTTTGGAGTCCCCTACAAGTTTAACAAAGTCAAATAAATCCAATATTTGTAGGTTTTCTTGTTCTGATGTATTTCACAAACATGATCAATGCTTTGTAATCCCACATTTATTCATTAATTTCCTAGTTACTGGTTTTCTTCCTGTTGGTCCCCATCCCCATTTCCAATCTTTGGTTCATTTCTAACATGCTCCTGGTTTTTCTAGTCAACTCCTGTGCTTTTTTTTTTTTTTTTATCTGTCAAGCATTTTCCTTTGGAGCATTGGAAAAGGTTTCATTGGCATAGTCCCTTTTATTAACAGAAGCAGAATCCCCATTCTGTTTCATAGCTCCCTTTTTGCTGGACAAACTCTTGGATTTCCTCCTTAGCATGCTCAGAATAAAAAAATGACTTTGACCCTCCAGGAAAAGAATATTCTAAAGATAACTGGATACAGCAGCTTGAATCTCACACCTGCTTCTTGACATTCCCTGATTGCTGGAATAAATGTAGTCCTCCTCTGCCTGGTGTATAGTGAGTAATCATTTTTCCACAGACACTCTACTGTCTCCAACTTTTAGTACTTTACCCTTCTGTCACAGTTTTGTTAGAATCAACTCTTTCTGCTGGTAGGATTGCATCATTTCTTTTAGAGGTATTGGTTGCTTTCTCATAGCCAGATTTGGAGCATACACACAATGTGCCCTTTCAGTTAACAACTCCTGCTGTGAAATACCAGTTCTGTTGCTTATTTGTACTTTCATAAAATTAATATAGTCTGTTCTTTAAAAGCTCATGTTTTCCCTACGTGCTCTGTCCTCTAATTCTACCATTTTTGAAACATTTCTTCTTGAGCAGTGTCATACTTAGCCTTTTCTTCATTTTGACCTCTGATTTTTGAAGTTTTGTCAGCACATCTGAATATCTAAAGGCTTGAAAGGAATGGAACAGTCCAACGTATCTTGAATCAAAATTGAACTTAAAGGCATCGTACTGCAAATGGCTGATGACGTGAATACATGATGCGGCATCATCACATTGTCAGCCATTTGCAGTACTATGCCTTTAAGTTAAATTTTGATTCAATTTATGTTGGACTGTTCCGTTCCTTTCAAGCCTTTGGATATTTTACTTTGTTCTTGGTTTGGATCTGCTTTGTTTTGAACATCTGAATATCTGTTTAAAGCTTCTTCCACTTTTTCCAACCTTTTACTATTTGAGTTGATATACTCCTTCAATGTTTCATTTATTTTAACCATCTATGAGCACATTTGACTTATTTTTTTTCCTTCAGATTACTGGAAGTCATGTCTTGCACTGAAGCTGGAGCTTGAACTGGCTTTTGCTGAACCGCTGAAAGATTCTTCCCAGCCAGTGTTTTCTTCTCACTTTTTATGGCTGATTTTCTTTAATGTTCTCTAAACTTCTTCACTGGAATCTAGGCAGTACATTTACTAGCCAGTAATTGAAATTTACCCAAACAGACAAACCGACTGCCTCTTTTTTTGAGTTTCTGTTTTCTCACTGGGAGAGCTGATGTTAAGCTGTTAGTGTGCAGCCATCTTGTAGCAATTGTAAACCAGTCTACATCTTTTACTTTTCTGCAGGTACAGTTCAGGCAAAGAAACATTCCTAGCCATGCAGCAAGACTAACAGTGAATTATCCATGATGTGTTACATGAGGTTGAGAAGCATACATTATTGCATTTAACATTAACAAGACATCAGACATCTTTTAAAAACATATTATGCTTCTTCCTTACAAGGTTTTTCATGGGGACATAGTGAACTGCTGTATTGACATTTGAAATTTGCCTCTGCTTAACAGAGGCAGATTTCCAAATGATTATTGGGTTGTTTATATTTGTTATAAGATTTTAAAGTCTCCTATTTTTCAAACTGTTAGCATTTCTTGAATCAGTTTTAAAACTGTTTTCAATGCTATGTTTGTTTTAAAATACTTTAAAAATGTCACTATGCCTGTGGATGCATTTGAAATGGTGTAGTTTGTGTTCAGCTGTCACTTTAAAAGGGTTAAATATTGTGATATGCAAGTAAAATAAAGAAACAAAACTAAATTAATAGTAAAAATATTGTTTTCTATCCCTCACATTAGCATCAAAATATTTATAAGTGTTAAACACTACCATAGAACACAGGAGCTGCATGTGCTCAGATTTCCATGATGATACAGTATAAACAAGGCACACACAGCTCAAAAAATAATACCAGGGTATAGTATGTATTTACTACTAAAATTAATGTTTTATCTTCTTTTAATAATAATTTACCCAATGTTTCACTTGCCTGCCAGATTTTGTACCTTCTGCCATTGTTTTATGTTCGTGAATCAGTTCTGGTTTTGTGAGTGTGTGTGTGTGTGTGTGTGTGTGTGTGTGTGTGTGTGTGTGTGTGTGTGTGTGAATTTCTTCAAGTAGTTTGTGTCTGTAAATAGTCTATTGTGATCGGTGTGCTACCCCAGTAAACAAATAAAGTAAATAATATACTACAAAAAGTATTACTACTGATAGCAAAAGTAGAAAGAACATGGCATGTATACCAAAGAAGCAATGCCAACGAGCAAGACTTGTCCAAACCGCACTGAATACTACACAAGTAGAGAAGAAAAAGCATATGTTTCTACTCATAAGAATGATGCCACTCAAGAGTATGCCTGAGTTTTATCTCATTTGTCTT